>NC_135965.1:46914383-47084383 GCF_053455715.1 Rhinoraja longicauda
TGGTTTTAACCGAAGATAGGCACAAAAAGCTGGAGTAAAAACTCAGAGGGACGGGCAGCATCTCTGGAGAGAAGGAATGGGTTGACGTTTCGGGTGCGAAGAAGGGTCTCCACGTCACCTATTCTTTTTCTTCAGAGATGCTGTCTGACCCGCTGAGTTATTCCAGCTTTTTGTGCCCAACTATATTAACGTTGGTCGGTGGACAACAGTAAAGCAAAAAAGAAATCTGTAAACATTTAAAAATGCACATTTTTATCAAAAAAGGTCATATATTTACATTAAAGTAATAAAGATCTTTTTGTTCTTTGCCCAGTCCTGTTTATCTCTTCTTCATATTGCGCCAAAATTGCTGAGGTTCTCTCTTCGGTAATTGTTTCTGTGTTCAAGAAGCAGAAGTCAGTTGTAGATATGAACAGCAGTGAACAGAGAGAATGAACGTACTGATTGTAGTGCATGATCGGAGACGGTGAATGTACTGACTGCAGATGCGCTGGCTGCAGGTACGCTGACCAGGTGTGCTGACCAGGTGCGTTGACCAGGTGCGCTGACCAGGTGCGCTGACCAGATGCGCTGGCTGCAGGTGCGCTGACCAGGTGCGCTGACCAGGTGCGCTGGCTGCAGGTGCGCTGACCAGGTGCGCTGGCTGCAGGTGCGCTGACCAGGTGCGCTGACCAGGTGCGCTGGCTGCAGGTGCGCTGACCAGGTGCGCTGACCAAGTGCGCTGACCAGGTGCGCTGACCAGGTGCACTGACTGCAGGTGCGTGATCGGAGACAGTGAATATACTGATTGCAAGTGTACTGATTGCAGGTGTACTGATGTGTAGGAAAACAACTGCAGATGCTGGTTAAAATCGAAGGGAGACACAAAATGCTGGAGTAACTCAGCGGGTCAGGCAGCATCTCTGGATAGAAGTATTGGGTGACGTTTCAGGTCGAGACCCTTCTTCAGACTGATGTCAGGGGACGGGGCGGGACAAAGATAGGATGTAGTCGGAGACAGGAAGACTAGTGGGAGAAGTAGGAAGGGGGAGGGGATGGAGAGAGACAGAGGAACTATCTGAAGTTGCGGTGCACTGTTTGTAGGTGTGCGGCCTGGGGCTTACCAGTGCTTCCTGGGCCTTGGGCTTACCAGCGCTCCCTGGGCCTGGGCTTACCAGTGCTCCCTGGGCCTGGGACTTACCAGCACTCCCTGGGCCTGGCCTACCAGTGCTCCCTGGGCCTAGGGCTGACCAGCGCTCCCTGGGCCTGGGGCTTACCAGTGCTCCCTGGGCCTGGGCTTACCAGCACTCCCTGGGCCTGGCCTACCAGCACTCCCTGGGCCTGGGGCTGACCAGCATTCTCTGGGCCTGGGGCTGACCAGCGCTCCCTGGGCCTGGGGCCTACCAGCACTCCCTGGGCCTGGCCTACCAGCGCTCCCTGGGCCTGGGGCTTACCAGCGCTCCCTGGGCCTGGGGCTTACCAGTGCTCCCTGGGCCTGGGGCCTACCAGCGCTCCCTGGGCCTGGGCCTTACCTGCACTCCCTGGGCCTGGGGCCTACCTGCACTCCCTGGGCCTGGGGCCTACCAGCGCTCTCTGGGCCTGGGCCTTACCTGCACTCCCTGAGCCTGGGGCCTACCAGTGCTCCCTGGGCCTGGGGCTTACCAGTGCTCCCTGGGCCTGGGGCCTACCAGCGCTCCCTGGGCCTGGGGCCTACCTGCACTCCCTGGGCCTGGGGCCTACCTGCACTCCCTGGGCCTGGGGCCTACCAGCGCTCCCTGGGCCTGGGCCTTACCTGCACTCCCTGGGCCTGGGGCCTACCTGCACTCCCTGGGCCTGGGGCCTACCAGCGCTCTCTGGGCCTGGGGCCTACCAGCGCTCTCTGGGCCTGGGCCTTACCTGCACTCCCTGGGCCTGGGGCCTACCAGCGCTCTCTGGGCCTGGGGCCTACCAGCGCTCTCTGGGCCTGGGCCTTACCTGCACTCCCTGGGCCTGGGGCCTACCTGCACTCCCTGGGCCTGGGCCTTACCTGCACTCCCTGGGCCTGGGGCCTACCTGCACTCCCTGGGCCTGGGGCCTACCAGCGCTCTCTGGGCCTGGGCCTTACCTGCACTCCCTGGGCCTGGGGCCTACCTGCACTCCTGGGCCTGGGGCCTACCAGCGCTCTCTGGGCCTGGGCCTTACCTGCACTCCCTGGGCCTGGGGCCTACCTGCACTCACTGGGCCTGGGGCCTACCAGCGCTCTCTGGGCCTGGGCCTTACCTGCACTCCCTGAGCTGTGGCTTGAGGCTTTCTCTTCTGTCTTCTCACTCATCTTCCATTGTTGAGGCATGTTTCAAAATCCCACTGTAAAAATAAAACACAGCGATGTATCGGGAAGCTTCATTTATTAAAAGTGGTTCCATTCTTTGGCAAAACAAGTAACCACGAGCAGCTCTGCCATTAAATATCCATGCATTAGAGAGATTTAAATAGTGACAGTCCTCAGACATTGGGGTTTAAGAAGCAGCTGCTGACTTGAGTGGGAAAGCCCCAGGTGAAGGCTGGTGGTTGGCACGTGCAGGGCTGAGCAGTGTGTGCAGGGAGGGAGACAGGTAGTAGACAGGTAGTAGACAGGTGCAGCCACTGTGGGGAAGCACTGCAGTCTGAGGCCCACTCACCTGGCCATCGAGGGCTCAGGCCCCGTGTAGAGCACAGCAGACACGTGACGGGGGGCGAGGAGGGAGACGGGGGAGGGAGAGAGGGGGGAGGGGGAGAGGGAGAGGGGAGGGGGAGAGTGGGGAGGGAGAGGGAGGGAGTGAGAGGGAGGGAGAGGGGGAGGTGGGAGGGAGAGAGGGGGGGGAGGGAGAGAGGGGGAGGGAGAGAGGGGGAGGGAGAGAGTTGGGAGGGAGAGAGAGTGGAGGGAGAGGGAGGGAGAGGGAGGGAGAGGGAGGGAGAGAGAGGGAGGGAGAGAGAGGGAGGGAGGGAGGGGGGAGGAGAGGGTGCTGCACCAATGCAGGAGGTTTGGGCCCAACGGGTCGACTTGGTCGAGTTTAAATATAAAATATAAAGCTTTTTGTTTTGCCAATCAACCTTATTTCTCTCCCCCTCCCCTCTCTCCCCCTCCCCTCTCTCCCCCTCCCCCCCTCCTCTCCCCCTCCCCCCCTCCCCTCCCCCTCCCCCCCTCCCCTCCCCCCCCCTCCCCTCTCTCCCCCTCCCCTCTCTCCCCCTCCCCCCCTCCCCCTCCCCTCTCTCCCCCTCCCCTCCCTCCTCCCCTCTCTCCCCCTCCCTCCCCTCTCTCCCCTCTCTCCCCCTCCCCTCTCTCCCCCTCCCTCCCCTCTCTCCCCCCCTCCCCTCTCTACCCCTCCCTCCCCTCCCCTCTCTCCCCCTCTCTCCCCTCTCTCCCCTCTCTCCCCCTCCCTCCCCTCTCTCCCCCTCCCTCCCCTCTCTCCCCCTCCCTCCCCTCTCTCCCCCTCCCTCCCCTCTCTCCCCTCTCTCTCCCTCGTCTCCCTCCCCTCTCTCCCCCCCCCGTCACGTGTCTGCTCTGCTCTACACGGGGCCTGAGCCCTCGATGGCCAGGTGAGTGGGCCTCAGACTGCGGTGCTTCCCCACAGTGGCTGCACCTGTCTACTACCTGTCCCCCCTCCCTTTTTTTTAGAAACATGAATGAAGCTTATTCAAAAAGAGAAGCCAAGCTTTGTCGTAAACAAACAGGAGGGGGGAGCTGCACTTTTGTTAGGTTAGTTTAGATGCAGTAGGTTCGGTTCGTACCTGTTCTGAATTTAGGGCCTCCAGGTACTTTTGCTGCAGAGTAAAGCACATCGACAGAACTGAACAACTCTGGTCAGCACCTTCAACGCAGATTCACAGCAAGATGACATTTCAGTGACATTAAACACAGCTGGAACTCAGCGTATCTGTCATTGCACCCCGGTTTATAGCAGAACCCCAGAAAGCCACTGTGAACTCACAATTTGAATTGGATATTTGTAACGTGTTTGCCAATGAAGAGTTCCGATTAATCGACTGGCTGACAGAATGTTCCCCACATTCAGAGTCACAGACCCAACTTGCCCACACCAACCAACATGTCCCATCTAAGCCAGTCCCATTTGCTCACGTTTGGTCCAAATCCCACTAAACCTTTCCGATCCATGTACCTGTCTAAATGGCGTTAAAGTGTTTGACAGTCCCTGCCTCAACTACCTCCTCTGGCAGCTCGTTCCGTACACCCACCACCCTCTGTGTGGAAACGTTGCATTTGGGTGTTGCCCTGATGTGGGTGGTAATTATGTGGGTGACCGCGCTCCATGTAACAGCCACACTCAGGGTACAGATCAAACGTGTAAATCACCACAACACCCACAATGTGGAATCAAATGCAAGATAATGGATTTCATGGTTTGGCCAGTGGAATTACAAGAGATTGAGATGATCGAAAGTTAACCTATCAAATATTTATTGTTTACGAAACGACACAGATTAAAAATCTGTGAACTGCATGCATGGCAATTTAGAAAAATATTAATATTAGTAGTAGATTTGATAAATAAAAAATCATTAATTTTGAAAATTAAACATAAGCTATCAGCACAAATTTGCATTTGGAATTTATTATTTGTTCAAACAGAAATGAAGTCAAAACTAAATTAATTGAATATAAAATAACACAACACAAATATGAAGAAATAGCCCTATCAATGCAGATGAAACCTACAATCTTAAAAATGATGATCCAAAAGATTTGTTCAAACAGGAATAAGTGTTCCTGAAATAGGAATCGTTACATGATTCTTGCTGGAATTTAGAAGATTGAGGGGGATCTTATAGAAACGTACAAAATTCTTAAGGGGTTGGACAGGCTAGATGCAGGAAGATTGTTCCCGATGTTGGGGAAGTCCAGAACAAGGGGTCACAGTTTAAGGATAAGGGGGAAGTCTTTTAGGACCGAGACGAGAAAGTTTTTTTTCCACACAGAGAGTGGTGAATCTGTGGAATTCTCTGCCACAGAAGGTAGTTGAGGCCAGTTCATTGGCTATATTTAAGAGGGAGTTAGATGTGGCCCTTGTGGCTAAAGGGATCAGGGGGTATGGAGAGAAGGCAGGTACGGGATACTGAGTTGGATGATCAGCCATGATCATATTGAATGGCGGTGCAGGCTCGAAGGGCCGAATGGCCTACTCCTGCACCTATTTTCTATGTTTCTATGTGTCTATGATTCTGCCTATTAACTAACATCACCGAACAATGTCATTGTTATATGATTCTGCCTATTAACTAACATCACCAATGTCATTGAAACATGATTCTGCCTATTAATATCACCGTTTGAATTTTTACATGATTCTGCCTAGTAACTAACATCACCAAGCAATGTCATCATTAAAAATCCAGTCCAATTAAATTCTCAAATTCAGCCCAACCCTCGGACCCAGCAAACTCCATCTTCAACTAAAACTGAAAACCTTCAGTCTGAAGAAGGGTCTCGACCCGAAACGTCACCCATTCCTTCTCTCCAGAGATGCTGCCTGACCCGCTGAGTTACTCCAGCTTTTTGTGTCTACCTGAAAACCCACACACTGATGTCATTCACATCTCCCACTGCCCAATCAGATGTGCAGCACTTTGGTCAACGTGGGTTGTTTTTAAATGTGCCATACAAATAAAATTGACTTGACTTGACTTGACATCGTTAACACTGCATCTTCCCGCACCCGCACAAAGGTGGACAGAGTGAGCTGAAACCCCAGGACAAAGTATCACAGGAGTGAAAACGGTGCAAGATCACACTCAAGGACAATCTGTTTCTTGTAGAATGGACACACAGTACTAACCTCAAGTTCGGAGCTGATGGAGGTGGCATCTGACGAACTACAGGACGGCATGTTAGCTTGGATAACGTGTAGCGGAGGGTACATCGGAGGATCATAGACAAGCAAGCCGTCCATTTTAGATTTTCTCTCAATACATATCTGCCCATCTCCAGGTAATCTCTCAACAGCAAATCCAATCTACAATTATAAATAGCAACAGTACACACAGCTGAAGACTGCTGATTGTGAAGATCAGATTAGCAATAAAACAGAATTTGAAACAAATTAAAAAATGTTGCTCACTTTAAGCTTTTGTAATCCAATTTCACTTTCCCCACCTACTCATTTTTAATTATACATGAATTATATGGATCAATTAATAATAATAATAATGCATTTTATTTATATAGCGCTTTTCATATACTCAAAGACGCTTTACAGAGATTTAGAGAACATAGGGAAATGAATAAATAGATTAATAAGTAAATAAGTAAACGAATAGAGAAAGGAGACAGAAGGTGAGGTGACCTTCAGTGGTTGAAGGCAGTACTGAACAATTATTGGGATTGAAATAATATCTACAACAACATCAAAGATGCAGAGTAACAAAGCATTTGGTATAAATGAGTCCGAAACCTTGTGCAACTCTTTTGTCATTCAGTAATATCTTGGTTATAGCAGCATTGGTTCAAATTGGCGTTTAATGAATAAAGCAGATGAAATAAAACAATCTGCAAGGAAGGTTCCTGGGGTTGCGGGCGTGTGTTACAGGGAGAGGTCAGATAGGCTGGGACATTGTTCTTTGGAGCATAGGAGGCTGAGGGGCGACCTTATTGAGGTGAGCAAGATCATGAGGGGCACAGATAAAGTTTGGGCCAGGACTTGGTCTGGCTTTTTTTTCCAAATCGGCTCCCGACTCAAGACATCGCCTGCCCTTTCCCTCCACAGACGCTGCCCGACACGCCGAGTTCCTCCAGCACTTTGTGTTTTGCTCAAGATTACAACACCTGCACTTTCCTGTATCTCCATCGTAATCTAAAGCAAAATGGAATAATTACGATGGGGGTTGAGATTGACTCGGAGTTCATTACTCTGGCATTCCACTCTGGACAAATATTTCCCCACTTGGTAACACGGTTGAAATGCTGAAAGGCATTGCCGACAAGTTTCCAGCCCACCTCTTGCTCCACACACTCGTCTCTCTTTAGCTATTTAAAAGTCGTGGTATTACTGGTGCATTTAGATGGTGTGCATGCAGGATAGTGCAGCCCAGGTGTGGCAGCAATCTACAATTACAGTTGAGTCCACCAACATTTTTCGGTGCAGGAGTCAGTGTGTGTATTTAGCTGCATTGACTCAACACAAACTGCAGGAACAGCACCTCATATTGCGCTTGGACAGCTTACAGCCCAGCGAACCCCTTGCTTTCCCTCTCTCTCCGTCCCTCCCCCATCCTAGTTCTCCGATTAGTTTCACGGGCATGCTGATTAAATTTCACTGACTGTAAGCCTCGTTGTCACTTTCCCCTCAGCTGACAATGAACCATTCTACATTTCCTTGATCATAGTCTGCTTCGATCTGTCATTTTCACACCTCACCCTTCCATATCTCTAGTCTCCCTCTCCCCTGACCCAGTCCGAAGAAGGGTCTCGACCCGAAACATCACCTATTCCTTCTCTTCACCAATGCTGCCTGTCCCGCTGAGTTACTCCAGCACTCTGTGAAACGTCACCTATCCACGTTCTCCAGAGATGCTGCCTGACCCGCTGAGTTACTCCAGCACTCTGTGAAACGTCACCTATCCACGTTCTCCTCAGATGCTGCCTGACCCGCTGAGTTACTCCAGCACTCTGTGAAACGTAACCTACCAAGGTTCTCCAGAGATGCTGCCTGACCCGCTGAGTTACTCCAGCACTCTGTGAAACGTAACCTACCAAGGTTCTCCTCAGATGCTGCCTGACCCGCTGAGTTACTCCAGCATTGTGTGTCCATCTGCAGTTCCTTCCTACACATTATTTTCTTACCTCTTGTACGGGCTCAATGCTCAGATCCAGGTAGTGACCAATTTCTGCCATCTTGCGTAGATACCTGTTGTTCTGGGGTATGTTCAGCGGCACCCAGTCCGTGCTCTGCAGGGAATCACAAACACTCATCTCACGTCTGTTCCGCTCTCAGCTGGAACCACAATTATGTTTACAACACCAACAAAAAAAGATGAGGACATCTCATTTTAAATTTGAGAAGCAATGAAAATCCCCAAAATAAATGAAATGACCATTTTAAAATCATAATATTTGCCACTTCACGTCACTCTTTGTCAAGAGTCTGGAGTGATTTAATGTCATGTGTACATGGAACATGCACACCGACAACGGAACAATCAAATTCTTACTTGGTGCAGCTTTACAGGCCCGCTACCTCAATAACACACAGATATATACACACGATAATCAACAGCACATCTAATTAATAACTGGGTCATTGGAATCAATAATATGGTGGACAAAGACTGGCCCACCATGTCCGCACTAACCAACATGCCGATCTAATTGAAGAAGGGTCTAGACCCGAAACGTCACCCATTCCTTCTCTCCAGAGATGCTGCCTGACCCGCTGAGTTACTCCAGCATGTTGAGTCTACCTTCGGTTTAAACCAGCATCTGCAGTTCCTTCTTACACATGCCAATGTAATTAATCTCCTCTGCCTGCACATGATCCATATCGCTCCATTCTCCCCATATTGGCTGGTTTATTATTTATTTAGTAGACGCAAAATGCTGGAGTAACTCAGCGGGACAGGCAACATCTCTGGAGAGACAGAATGGTAATGTTTTGTGTCAAGACTCAATAGACAATAGGTGCGGGAGTAGGCCATTCGGCCCCTCGAGCCAGACCCTTCTTCAGACTGCCCGTAATAAAAGTATTAATAAGAGATTACTGATTCACTGACCTGTGTGTCAGTGTGCAGTTCAGCGCCTGCCTCCTGCTGGCCAGGTGGTGGCAGTAGCGAGATGGTGTCTGGCTCCACCACCATCTCCAAGCCCCACTGCTGCCGCCTGTCTTTGTCCCTCAGCAGGAACAGCAGGTACAGCACCTGGCAACATTGGTGAAGGAAATCTGTAACTGTTCACCAACTCACACAAACATCAACCAATAAGTGGAGGAACCGACTGGAGGGCAGGCCATCCTGGACTGGGTATTGTGCAATGGGGAAGGATTAGTTAGCGATCTTGTTCAGTTTAGTTTAGAGAAACAGCACGGAAACAGGCCCTTCGGCCCACCGAGTCCGCGCCGACCAGCGATCCCTGCACACTAATACTATCCTACACACACTAGGGACAATTTGTACATTTACCCAGTCAATTAACCTACAAACCTGTACGTCTTTGGAGTGTGGGAGGAAACCGAAGATCTCGGAGAAAACCCACGCAGGTCACGGGGAGAACGTACAAACTCCGTACAGACGGCGCCCGTGGTCAGGATCGAACCTGGGGCTCTGGTGCTGCATTCGCTGTAAGGCGGCAACTCTACCGCTGCGCCACCGTGCCGGAAATAGGGTCAGTTAACGATCCTACGGGCTACTACGGGCGCCGGCTGTAGTGAGTTTGTATGTTCTCCCCGTGACCTGCGTGGGTTTTCTCCGAGATCTTCGGTTTCCTTCCACACTCCAAAGACGTACAGGTATGTGGGTTAATTGACTGGGTAAATGTAAAAATTGTCACTAGTGTGTGTAGGATAGTGTTAATGTGCGGGGATCGCGGGGCGGCGCAGACTAGGTGGGCCGAAGGGCCTGTTTCCGCGCTGTATCTCAAAATCAAAAAATAAATCTTGTTGTGCAAGGCCCCTTGGGCAACAGTGACCATAATATGGTGGAATTGTGCATTAGGATGGAGAGTGACACGGTTAATTCAGAGACGAGGGTCCTGAACTTGAATAAAGGAGACTTGGAAGGTACGAGATGGGAAATGGCTTGGATGGACGGGCAAATTATACTTAAAGGGCTGACGGTGGAGATGCAATGGCAAAGATTTAAACTACAAAAATTGTTCATCCCTGTCTGGCGAAAAAATAAAACGGGTAAGGCGATTCAACCGTGGCTGACGAGGGAAATCAAGGTCAGTGTTAGATCCAAGGTAAAGGCATATAAATTGGCCAGAAGGAAGCAGCAAACCAGAGGACTGGGAGAAATTTAGAACTCAGATGAGGACAAAGGGGTTAATTAAGAGGGGGGGGGGGGGGGGGGAGCATGAAAGAAAGCTTGCGGAGAATATAAAAACTGACTGTAAAAGTTTCTTCAGACAAGTAAAATGGAAAAGATTAGTGAAGACAAATGAAGGTCCCTTACAATTAGAGACAGGTGAATTAATAATGAGAAACAAGAAAATGGCAGAACAGTTAAACAAGTACTTTGGTTCTGCCTTCACTAAGGAAGACACAAACAATCTCCCAGAAATACTAGGGGACCGAGGATCTGGAGGGAGGGAGGAACTGAAGGGAATCCACATTAGTCAGAAAATGGTGTTAGGTAAACTGTTGGGACTGAAGGTAGATAAATCCCCAGGGCCTGATGGTCTGCATCCCAGAGTTCTCAAGGAGGTGGCCCTAGAAATCGTGGATGCATTGGTGATCATTTTCCAATGTTCTCTCGACTCTGGATCAGTTCCTGTGCACTGGAGGGGAGCCAATGTAACTCCACTTTTTAAGAAAGGAGGGAGAGAGAAAACAGGGAATTGTAGACCAGTTAGCCTTACATCGGTAGTGGGGAAGATGCTGGAGTCGATTGTTAAAGATGTTATAGCAGCGTATTTGGAAAGCAGTGAAGGGATCGGTCAAAGTCAGCATGGATTTATGAAGGGGAAATCATGCTTGACTAATATTTTGGAATTTTGTGAGGATGTAATAAGTAAAATGGATGAAGGAGAGCCAGTGGATGTGGTGTATCTGGACTTTCAAAAAGCCTTTGACAAAGTCCCACACAAGAGATTAGTGTGCAAAATTAGAGCACATGGAATTGGGGGTAGGGTATTGACATGGATAGAGAACTGGTTGGCAGACAGGAAGCAAAGAGTAGGAATTAACGTGTGGGTTAACATTTTCCAATGTTCTATAGATTCAGGATCAGTTCCTGTGGATTGGAGGGTAGCTAATGTTATCCCACTTTTTAAGAAAGGAGGGAGAGAGAAAACGGGAAATTATAGACCAGTTAGTCTGACATCAGTGGTGGGGAAGATGCTGGAGTCAATTATAAAAGACGAAATTGCAGAGCATTTGGATAGCAGTAACAGGATCGTTCCGAGTCAGCATGGATTTACGAAGGGGAAATCATGCTTGACTAATCTTCTGGAATTTTTTGATGATGTAACTAGGAAAATTGACAGGGGAGAGCCGGTGGATGTGGTGTACCTTGTATTTCAGAAAGCCTTCGACAAGGTCCCACATAGGAGATGGGTGGCAAAATTAGAGCACATGGTATTGGGGGTAGGGTACTGACATGGATAGAAAATTGGTTGGCAGACAAAAAGCAAAGAGTGGGGATAAATGGGTCCCTTTCAGAATGGCAGGCAGTGACTAGTGGGGTACCGCAAGGCTCGGTGCTGGGACCGCAGCTATTTACAATATACATGAATGACTTGGATGAAGGGATGAAACGTACCATTAGCAAATTTGCAGATGATACAAAGCTGGGTGGCAGTGTGAACAGTGAGGAAGATGCTATGAGGTTGCAGGGTGACTTGGACAGGTTGTGTGAGTGGGCGGATGCATGGCAGATGCAGTTTAATGTGGATAAGTGTGAGGATATCCACTTTGGTGGTAAGAATAGAAAGCCAGTGGAATGTTGGCCTTCATAACAAGAGGAGCAAAGAGGTCCTTCTGCAGTTGTACAGGGCCCTAGTGAGACTGTACCTGGAGTACTGTGTGCAGTTTTGGTCTCCAAATTTGAGCAAGGATATTCTTGCCATTGAGGGCGTGCAGCGTAGGTTTACTAGGTTAATTCCCGGAATGGCGGGACTGTCATATGTTGAAAGACTAGAGCGACTAGGCTTGTATACACTGGAGTTTAGAAGGATGAGAGGGGTTCTTATTGAAACGTATAAGATTATTAAGGGGTTGGACACGTTAGAGGAAGGAAACATGTTCCCAATGTTGGGGGAGTCCAGAACCAGGAGGCACAGTTTAAGAATAAGGGGTAGGCCATTTAGAACGGAGATGAGGAAAAGCTTTTTCAGTCAGAGAGTTGTAAATCTGTGGAATTCTCAGCCACAGAAGGCAGTGGAGGCCAATTCACTGGATGTTTTCAAGAGAGAGCTAGATAGAGCTCTGAGGACTAAAGGAAACAAGGGGTATGGGGAAAAAGCAGGAACGGGGAACTGATTTTAGTTGATCAGCCATGATCGTATTGAATGGTGGTGCTGGCTTGAAGGGCCAAATGGCCTCCTCCTGCACCTATTTTCTATGTTTTTATAAGGAATAGCAGTAGAATTAGGCCATTCGGCCCATCAAGTCTACTCCACCACTCAACCATGGCTGATCTATCTCTCCCTCCTAACCCCATTCTCCTGCCTTCTCCCCGTAACCCCTGACACCCGCACTAATCAACAATCTATCTATCTCTGCCTTGACAATATGCACTGACTTGGCCTCCAGAGCCGTCTGTGGCAATGAGTTGCACCTCGTGTTGCATTTGTGTACGGTTGGTGTGTGAAGGATACGGCGATGTCCATGGCAGCCCCGCCCAGGTAGATGAGCAGCCAGGGCAGAGCCCGCAGGATGAACTCTGCCCTTTTATCCTGACTGAGAATGGCCACTGCATAGAACACGCTGGCCAGGATCGTGAAGACCAGAGAAGTCTTCTGACTGCACTCAGTAATCTTCCCCCTGGACTGATAGACAGTGGGGAGAGAAAGATCATTTCAAACATTAATATCATTAAAAAAGACAGTTGAAATGCAATAAATGGGAAATGCTGGAGGTCAGAATTGGAACTGTAGACAGTTTTCCACATTACAGTGATCAATATCAACAGAGACCCCCTGGCCACACTCTCACTGACCCACACCACCCTGGCCACACTCTCACTGACCCACACCACCCTGGCCACACTCTCACTGACCCACACCACCCTGGCCACACTCTCACTGACCCACACCACCCTGGCCACACTCTCACTGACCCACACCACCCTGGCCACACTCTCACTGACCCACACCACCCTGGCCACACTCTCATCTCGCTGCTACCATGAGGAAGAAGGTACAGGAGCCTGAAAACCGTGAGCTCCAGGTTCAGGGACAGCTTCTTCCCAGCAACCATCAACCTGCACGTCTTTGGAGCGTGGGAGGAAACCGAAGATCTCGGAGAAAACCCACGCAGGTCACGGGGTGAACGTACAAACTCTGTACAGACGGTGCCCGTAGTCGGGATGGAACCCGGGTCTCTGGCGCTGCGAGGCAGCAACTCTACCGCTGCGCCACCGTGACCACCCTGGTCTACTTGAAGACAAGTCACAGAAAAAGACATAGCCTCAAGATCAAGAATAAAAGATCAAAAGATGGTAATACAGGGCACTTTATTTAGTAATGCCACCGGTCTGGAGGAGTGTTGGCGGTAGACCAGTCCATCCCACCACTGCTTCACTCACCACCTTTATCACGAGAGGTATCTTTGATGTCCAGCCAATTAAAATCGCAGTCACGCCCAGTGCATATCCAATGACCTCTGTGCCATCCTAGAAATAAATCAGTTTAGTTTAGATGTACAGCGCGGAAACAGCCCCATCAGCCCACTGAGTCCATGCCAACCAGCGATCACCCCGTACACTAGTTTAGTTTAGAGATGCAGCGCGGAAACAGGCCCTTCGGCCCACTGAGTCCATGCCAACCAGCAATCCGCGTACATTAGTTTTCTCCCACATACACTAGGGACAATTTACAGAAGCCAATTAACCGACAAACCCGCAAGTGAGTCTGTGGAATTCTCTGCCACAGAAGGTAGTTGAGGCCAGTTCATTGGCTATATTTAAGAGGGAGTTAGATGTGGCCCTTTTTGCTAAAGGGATCAGGGGGTATGGAGAGAAGGCAGGTACAGGCTACTGAGCTGGATGATCAGCCATGATCATATTGAATGGCGGTGCAGGCTCGAAGGGCCGAATGGCCTACTCCTGCACCTATTTTCTATGTTTCTATGTAAGTCTTTGGAATGTGGGTGGAAACCAGAGCACCCGGAGAAAACCCATGAGGCCACATGGAGAACGTGCAAACTCCGTACAGACAGCACCCGAGGTCAGGATGGAACCCGGGTCAGCAATGCCGAGAGGCAGCAGCTCTACCCGCTGCACCACCGTGCTGCCTGTTAAGTAAATAAAAAGATTAATGGAAGAGGCACCTTAGGGGCAAGTTTTTCACTCCAAGGGCAGTCCGTATCAGAGGAAGTTATAGGAGAGTAGACAAACGATATATGGCCAGGAAGGGTTTAGAGAGCTGTGGGCCAAATGCAGGCTAATGGAACTAGCTCAGTATGCCAACGTGGTGGGCAGGTATGAGGTGGGCCGAAGGGCCTGTATAGGTGCTGTACACCTCGGTGACCCTACAGCACCCGTCCACCTGCACTAACCCATCCCTGCACAGATCGCCAACCACGCTGTCTCAGCACGCAAGTGGCTGCAGAACGGTCCCATCCATTACAACCATCTGCCATGTTCTCCACAGAGGCTGCCTGACCTGATGAGTTCCTCCACCACTTTGAAATTGACCCTGCCCACACTTTGTTTGAACCAAACACAAAGTTGTTGTTGATAAGATGTGGACGACTTGATATTCTAAGCACCCGTGTGAAGTATTGTGGATCACTCACTACCAGACCTGTCCCCTGTACAATATTTAGGCTCGATCACTGTACAGCTTCACACTCAGGCAGAAGCAGCAGCAGCAGCAGCAGCATCTTGTTGAGACGTCCATTGCCTTCGTTGTCACGTGCCAGGCCGGGCCAGGGGCAGGTTTCACCTCTGGTCGGGCGAGCCCGTGGGCACCGCGCACTACTGCCGCCTTACCTGAGGTAACGAGGAGAGTAACCTCCTCCCTGGGCCATGAACATCCACCAGACCAACGGGAGATGGCCACAGGTAGCAGCCTGTGCCCACAACAAAGGGCAGGCAGGCCAGGAGCAGGGTGGTCCCTGTCTCCCTCCTCCTCCTCCTGCGTCTCGATCGCCCTGAGTGTGAAAACAGGATGAGAGAGATGAGAATCTCCCCTTGCCGTTGTAGTCCCAGCACGGGGCACAACACACCAGTGCTAGCGACACACAGGGGGGGGGGGCACACACAGGGGGGGGGGGGCACACACAGGGTGGGGCGGCGACACACAGGGGGGGGGGGGCGGCGACACACAGGGGGGGGGCGGCGACACACGGGGGGGGGCGACACACGGGGGGGGGCGACACACGGGGGGGGGCGACACACAGGGGGGGGGGCACACACAGGGGGGGGCGGCGACACACAGGGGGGGGGGCGACACACAGGGGGGGGGTGACACACAGGGGGGGGGGCGACACACAGGGGGGGGGGGGCGACACACAGGGGGGGGCGACACACAGGGGGGGGGGCGACACACAGGGGGGGGGGCGACACACAGGGGGGGGGCACACACAGGGGGGGGCACACACAGGGGGGGGCACACACAGGGGGGGCAGACACAGGGGGGGCACACACAGGGGGGGGCACACACAGGGGGGGGCACACACAGGGGGGGGCACACATAGGGGGGGCACACAAGGGTGCCACACACAGGGGGGGGGGCGACACACAGGGGGGGCGACACACACAGGGGGGGGCGACACACGGGTGGGGGCACACAAGGGTGCCACACACAGGGGGGGGCACACAAGGGTGCCACACACAGGGGGGGCGACACACAGGGGGGGGGCGACACACAGGGGGGGGGGGCAACACACGGGGGGGGGCGACACCGGGGGAGGGGGCGACACACAGGGGGGGGCACACACAGGGGGGGGGCACACAAGGGGGGGCACACACAGGGGGGGGCACACACGGGGGGGGCACACACAGGGGGGGGCACACAAGGGTGCCACACACAGGGGGGGGGACACACAAGGGGGGGCACACACAGGGGGGGGCACACAAGGGTGCCACACACAGGGGGGGCACACAGGGGGGGGCACACAAGGGGGGGCACACACGGGGGGGGCACACACGGGGGGGGCACACACAGGGGGGGGGGCACACAAGGGTGCCACACACAGGGGGGGGGGACACACAGGGGGGACACACACAAGGGGGGGCACACACAGGGGGGGCACACACAGGGGGGGCACACAAGGGTGCCACACACAGGGGGGGGGGACACACAGGGGGGGACGACACACACAGGGGGGGGCGACACACAGGGGGGGGGCACACAAGGGTGCCACACACAGGGGGGGGCGACACCGGGGGGGGGCACACAAGGGTGCCACACACAGGGGGGGGCACACAAGGGTGCCACACACAGGGGGGGCGACACCGGGGGGGGGGCACACAAGGGTGCCACACACAGGGGGGGGCACACAAGGGTGCCACACACAGGGGGGGGCACACAAGGGTGCCACACACAGGGGGGGGGGCGACACAGGGGGGGGGCACACACGGGGGGGGGGCGACACAGGGGGGGGTGGCGACACACAGGGGGGGGGGGGCGACACCGGGGGAGGGGGCGACACCGGGGGAGGGGGCGACACCGGGGGGGGGGTCGACACAGGGGGGGGGGTCGACACACAAGGGGGGGCACACAGGGGGGGGCGACACCCGGGGGGACACACACACACGGAGGGGGGGACACACGGGGGGGGGGCGACACACAGGGGGAGCGACACACGGAGGGGGGGCACACACGGGGGGGGGGGGGCGACACACAGGGGGGGGGGGTCGTGACACACAGCTTATCGATATCCCGCTGTATACGTTGACAGCCTTCCTCACAGTCCGTGACCCCAGCAATCTTGGTGTCATCTGCAAACTCCTTAACCAACCCACCTCTGTTCACATCCACATCACATATATGTATCACATCCAGCGAGGTGCCAGCGCAGATCCCTGCAGATCCACAGGTCACGGACCCCCAGCCTGAATATTGTCCTTCCACCACAACCCTGTGTCTTCTATCAGTACGATCAGTATCAGTTCTGAATCCACTGTTAATCCCAATCATCTTAATCTTCTGGAACAGCCGACCCTCGGGGGCTTTATCAAATGACCTGATTAAAGTCCTCATAGAAACATAGGAACATAGAAAATAGGTGCAGGAGGAGGCCATTTGACCCTTTGAGCCAGCACCGCCATTCATTGTGATCATCCACAATCAGTAACCCGTGCCTGACTTCTCCCCATATCCCTTGATTCCGCTAGCCCCTAGAGCTCTATCTAACTCTCTTTTAAATTCATCCAGTGAATCGGCCTCCGCTGCCCTCTGTGGCAGAGAATTCCAGCGGCCCACCCTCACCGATCACCTCCACACCCCCCCCCCCCAAAATACTCAGTCCAGTGAGACACAACCTGCCTTTCACGCTGACTGACTCCAATGAAAAGAAGTGAATCCTATCCCGGGGAATGTTCAATATCCTCCCCACTGCTGGCGTGAGGTTCACCAGCCTACAAGCCCCTGGGTTCTCTCCCCTTCCCAAACAAACCAGACACAGGTGGCCTCTCAACAGATCCACGGCACACAGTGCTGGAGGCTAGTCACTCACAAAGGTGGGGACAATGGACGGTACTTTCAGCAAGACGTTGTTCCTACCTGATCTTGATCTTGAGCCACAGTCGGGAAACAGAATCAACACAAAATGGAGAACATCCATGGCCGCCATGTAAGCTGCTGTAAAAACCTGCAAACAGATCAAGACAGAAAGCATCAGTCTTCTCCAAGAGGTGTTCTTTCCTGTCGCCGGTACTGTGCCCTGCTTGGACAGCGCCAGGGTCCAGGCGCCCATGTTTGCTGACTGCCAGGGTCCCGGGGAACTGAATGTTGGCCAGGCTCAAGGAAGTTCCCTCGATGATGTCGGCTGCTCTCCCGAGGCAGCGTGAAGTGTAGATGGAGTGGGTAGTGGAGAGGCTGGTCTGTGTGATGGACTGAGCTACATCCACAACTCTCTGCAATGTCTTATGGTGTTGGGCAGAGCTGTTGCCAAACCAAGCTGTGATGCATCCTGATAGATGCTTTCTACGGTAGAACTATTGAGGTTGGGCAAGTCAGTGGAGACGTGCCTCTCTGCCCTGACTCCACCCCCTAACATCAGTCTGAAGAAGGGTCTCGACCTGAAATGTAGCCCATTCCTTCTCTCCAGAGATGCTGCCTGACCCGTTGAGTTACTCCAGCACTCTGTGAAACGTCACCTATCCATGTTCCCCACAGATGCTGCCTGACCCGCTGAGTTACTCCAGCACTCTGTGTCTGCTGCCGAACCTCTTTGGTCTTGTGAGCAAGTGCAGGCATGGGCGTGTTTTCTTCGCTCTGGGTTCAGTGTCGTTAGTTCAGGACTAACTGTTGGTAATATTCGGGCCTGGGATGTTAAAAGGTGTTGACCATCTCCACCTCAACACCATTAATGACAGGGGCACCCGGGCTGTCTTCCACTTCATCTGGGGGTCGGCGATGGACCGGGTGAGATGAGCCACAATGCACAAGTCGGCAGACAACGGGGGTAAAAGCGTGCCCAACGTCGCCCTCATCCTGATGGCCACCTTTGTGTGTGGCTGCATCAGGCGGAGCATAGAGCCAAGGCACGTGGGCACCAAGTGCCACTACCTGCTGAGGTTCTACCTGTCCCCGGTGTTGCGAAGGATGGGCCTGGCGCAGATGCCACGCAATGTGCCAGTCAGCTGGACATTGCCGAACCATCTGTCGTTCGTGGAAAGGTTCTTCCGGACCAACACCTTTGACCACAAGTCCATCGGGCAGTGGTCAGCACGGAACGTCCTGCAGGCACTGCAGGGGAATGACTCCATGGATCCTGTGGCGTGGTTCCCAGAGCAGACTGCCCAGCTTGTCTGGCAAAATACCTCATCGCCAGAACTCACCAACAAGCACCAAGACCTGGCTTGGCTGGCGGTGAGGGGAGCCCTCTCAGTCAGATCCTTCCTGCACCGCCGGAACCTCACTACCGGCGCACGCTGCCTCCGGGACGGCTGCTACGGAGAGGAGACGGTGGCCCACCTCTTCACAGAGTGTGGATTTGCAAAGAGAGTCTGGAGAGGTCTGCAGGGGTCCCTGTCACGATTCATTCCGAGCAGCTCCATCACAGAGGACTCTGTGATCTACGGACTGTTCCCAGGGACGCATTCGGAGACTGACATCGAGTGCTGCTGGAAGGTCATCAACATCTTTCACCGGAAAGACGCTCTTTGGTCTGCCCGAGCCTTGTTGGCCTCCCAGCGGGCGGAGCGAGCTGTCCGTCAAGGAATGTTGCCGACTGGCCCGCTGCAGACTGCAGGAGTACGTGCTGAGGGACGCACTGAAGCTTGGTGCAGCCAATGCCAAGGCCCTGTGGGGGAGGACCACAGTCTAGGGTCCTTCCGCTGCTGGACATGGGGGGCAGGGTGTGGTGGAGAGAGACACCTCTCCAAATAAGGGATACTGAGTTAATGTCTGTAAATGTAAGTAAATGTCTAAGTGAATGCCTGTATCAAATGTGTAACCTCCGGAAATGTCGGATGGGCTTGTTAAAAAAGATGGTTTGTAAATGATTTATTACTTGAATAAAGTATTTTTTGATATAAAAAAAAAAAAAAAGAATGACAGGGGCATGCACGCCACTTGTTTCTGAAGTCAGTAACTAGCTCATCGGTTCATAAGTGATAGGAGTAGAATTAGGCCATTTGGCCCATCAAGTCTACTCTGCTTTTCCATCGTGGCTGATCTATCTCTCCCTCCTAAACCCATTCTCCTGCCTTCTCCCCAGACACCAGTACTAATCAAGAATCTATCTATCTAGTTTAGTTTAGAGATACAGCACGGAAACAGGCCATTTCGGCCCACTGGGTCCGCGCCGACCAGCGATCCCCGCACATTAACACTATCCTACACCCACTAGGGACAATTTTTACATTTGCCAAGCCAATTAACCCACAAACCTGTACATCTTTGGAGTGTGGGAGGAAACCGAAGATCTCAGAGAAAACCCACGCAGGTCACGGGGAGAACGTACAGACTCCGTACAGACGGCGCCCGTAGTCGGGATGGAACCCGGGTCTCCGGCGCTGCACTCACTGTAAGGCAGCAACTCTACCGCTGCGCCACCGTGCCGACCAATCTCTGCTTTAAAAATATCCACTGACTTCTGCAGCAAAGAATTCCACAGATTCACCACCCTCTCACTAAAGAAATTTCTCCTCATCTCCTTCCTAAAAGAAGGTCCTTTAATTCTCCTTCATCTTGCCAGTGCAGGGCGAGATTGTGCTGGCACCATGTTGCCAAGCTCTCTGTCTCTTCCTGTATGCGGTCTTGTCATTGTTTGACTTCCAGCTCACCACTTCTACTTGGTAATTACATTTTCTTAACATATACACCCAATCTTTCACATAAACCAGTTATCAGTACATCTGTGTCCAAAACAGTTAACAGAACAAATCCAAGATCTGGGAACTGACTGAAGAGAAAATGACTGTTCCTGAAACACAGCAATTGAGAGTGATCAGCCATGATCGCATTGAATGGCGGTGCTGGCTCGAAGGGCTGAATGGCCTACTCCTGCACCTATTGTCTATTGTCTATTACAGCAATTCAGTCGTCGTGATCCGCAGCAACTCCACATGGGAGAGGAATTGTCTGAACTTTCAATGTGGCCTGGCTGCTCTTTGCCAAAACAAGACATCAATCAGAACGAGTTGTCGTAAGCTGAAGGAAAACAAAGAGAGTGGAAAAACTAGAAACAGAAACTAGAAAGCTTCTTGGAGAAACCGGAGAGAGATCTTGTGGAAAACTGCTGCTCGGATCAAGGGAGAGGAAAGCAAGTGGAGTAAAATGAGTTTTAATAAATTATACTCACTCACCTGGATACCCAGCTGATTTGCCAGAAGTGCCCCAAGCATGTTGCACACATTGCCCAGAAACGCATAGATGACACAAGACAGGGGCTCGTGCTTCCAAAGACTCCGTTTGCAACGGAAATAGATCACCCTGGAACAGACAAGATGTTGACTGCAGAAACTGCAGGGACAGGCAGCAAAGACACACCTGGTTGATCATCACTGCTGTGTGAAGGTGCAGCCGCAACACAGGTACCATTCACCTGGCCATTACCTGCAGCTTTAGGGTGAGTGGGGCAAAGTTTATAGATACACAGGGCAACTTATATATATATATATAAAATATATATATTATAAATATGAATAAATAATAATAATATAAAAATATAAATAAATATTATATATAACATATATAAACATAGCACAAAAAGTAAGGAAATTTGTGTTTGGTAGATTATTTCTTTGTTGTAACAATGCTTCTTGGCAATAAATCTTATACCGTTGGAAAGCCTGTTTATTTCCCTTTTAAATGGTGCCACATTTGTAAGGAACATGCATTTGTGGGATGAGCAGCAGAGCTGAGTATATGGGTTGCGCCCATGAAAAATTTGCCAAATCTTCTCTGCCAATGCCAAACAGCTTATTCTGCCATTGACTCTTGTTCGGTGTTGTTTGGTGGATTGGATGATTGAAGTCTGAAGAAACAAGACATATTGGCAATTTAAGAATTTATTCATTTAATAAACAGGAGCCACAGTAGCGTGTGGAAGAACCATACACAGCCACAACAGCCTGGCACCTCCTCCTCATGCTGGTCACCAGCCTGGTCACACACTGTTGTGGGATGGCATCCCATTCTTGTCAGCACCTGGGGTACCAGAAGCTCAAAACAAGAGTCAATAGCAACAGCAGAATAAGCTGTTTGGCATTGGCAGAGAAGATTTGGCAAATTTTTCATGGGCGCAACCCACATACTCAGCTCTGCTGCTCATCCCACAAATGCATGTTCCTTACAAATGTGGCACCATTTAAAAGGGAAATAAACAGGCTTTCCAACGGTATAAGATTTATTGCCAAGAAGCATTGTTACAACAAAGAAATAATCTACCAAACACAAATTTCCTTACTTTTTGTGCTATGTTTATATAAAGGATAGTAGAATTAGGCCATTCGGCCCATCAAGTCTACTCCGCCATTGAATCATGGCTGATCTATCTCTCCCTCCTAACCCCATTCTCCTGCCTTCTCCCCATAACCTCTGGCACCCCGTACTAATCAAGAACCTATCTATCTATCTGAGTGGTGGGGGCCTGGAACACGCTGCCAGGGGTGGTGGTGGAGGCAAATACGATAGTGGCGTTTAAGAGGCTTTTAGATGGGCGCACGGATCTGCAGGGAATGGAGGGAATTGGATCACGTGCCGGAGGGAGATTAGTTTAACTTGGCATCCAGTTGGGCATGGATATTGTGGGCCGAAGGGCCTGTAACTGTGCTGTACTGTTCCGCTCTACATTACAAATACGTCACAGTATTTGAGCCATTGCCAGTCACCAGGGAGGTCTCTGAGTTCACGCTTTATTCAGACTATCTGAAATTGCAATGAACCTCCAGCACGTTAATTAACAGTTTAGTTTAGAGCTACAGCGCCCGTCAGTTCACCGGGTCCACGCCGACCCGCGACCCCCGCACACTAACACTACCCTACACATACTAGGGACAATTTACATTTATACCAAGCCAATTAACCTACAAACCTGCACGTCTTTGGAGTGTGAGAGGAAACCGAAGATCTCGGAGAAAACCCACGCAGGTCACGGGGAGAACGTACAAACTCCGTACAGACGGCGCCCGTAGTCGGGATCGAACCCAATGTTGTAAGGCAGAAGCTCTACCGCTGCGCCACCAGTTCTAAGTGACAGGCAAATGGTTAGCGACACGTTTGTCCCAAGTAACAGTGAATACTGAATTATGCTACAAGGGAAATGGCACAGAAATCAACATGGGTGTGATCCACACAAGGCAAACAGTTTATTGTTTAAAGAGCTGTGGCCCATGATGTGAAACCACTTGGGGAGAGACACACATGGATAAACAGCTGCAACTTCATCACAAACTTTGTGGGGAATTTAAATGATGATCTTCGCGTCTACCACCACTGGGAACAAGAATCTGTGATCACCCCTGGCACCCCTGCAGTTGTGTAGGGCCCTGGTAAGACCACATCTGGAGAATTGTGTACAGTTTTGGTCCCCTAATTTGAGGAAGGACATCCTTGTAATTGAGGCAGTGCAGCGTAGGTTCACGAGATTGATCCCTGGGATGGCAGGACAGTCATATGAGGAAAGATCGAAAAGACTAGGCTTGTATTCACTGGAGTTTAGAAGGATGAGAGGGGATCTTATAGAGACATAAAATTATAAAAGGACTGGACAAGCTAGATGCAGGAAAAATGTTCCCAATGTTGGGCGAGTCCAGAACCAGGGGCCACAGTCTTAGAATAAAGGGGAGGCCATTTAAAACTGAGGCGAGAAGGAACTTTTTCACCCAGAGAGTTGTGAATTTGTGGAATTCTCTGGCACAGAAGTCAGTGGAGGCCAAATCACTGGATGGATTTAAAAGAGAGTTAGATAGAGCTCTATGGACTGGTGGAATCAAGGGATATGGGGAGAAGGCAGGCACGGGTTACTGATTGTGGATGGTCAGTCATGATCACAATGAATGGTGGTGCTGGCTCGAAGGGCCAAATGGCCTCCTCCTGCACCTATTGTCTATGTTTCTAAGTTTCTATGTAAATCTGGAATCTGCTGCTGTACTTACCATGACCTTCTGTAAAAACATTGAACAAAATGACTGGACACCATGTTTGTGCAGTGTGCACATGTCATGTACAAGGCAGCTCTGTAATGAATTGTACATCGCCTTTCACATGGTGCACACAAAAAGCTAAGGACTTAGGGGTTTGTTTTGTTTTCCAACTATAGTTTTCTTTAATATAGTAAATGTTTTTTAATGCTGTTTATTGGGTGTTGTGTTTACAAACCTGTTGTGCGGGTTGTTCACTGTTCAGTTTCGGTAACACATAGCGATGAAAGTTTAACCGTGACCTGCCCGGTCGCTCGCTGCTAATCCTCGCCCTTCACATCCTCAGTGTACATGATGTGGGTACCGCCAAGCCCCCATCCCTCCCTCCCCCACCCACCCTGGTTAAAGTACTTACGTGATGTGCGCGGTGACCCAGAGCAGTTGTGACACAGCCCAGAGCACCAGGTAGCTGACCAGCCGCGCCTCCAACCAATCGCCCCAAGTACCGGGGCTGGGGCTGGGGGGAGCCGGGCCGGGCACACCGGCTCCCATCCTCAATGCATCATCGCCTCAAACATCAGCCAGTTCCCAGCTCCGCCCGGGTACAGGGGGGGATGTAGACCGGGTGTAGAGACCGAGTCCCGGGCACGGCCGCCGCTTTCTGCCCCACCGCTTACAATCTGGACCCCTTATTCACTGTCTGTCCCACCCCGGCACTGTCCCACCGCTCACTGTTTACCCTGCCGGCTCTGTCCCACCCAGCGCTTTCCTTCCTGCCGTGACGACAGTCGCCCTGAATCCAACACTGGCTTGAAGGCATCCACGGACGAGGCGGCGTCAGTCCCGGACACTCCCTGCGCTCGCATTCCTCCGGAATGAACAATCCAACCTCTCAATAAAACCTCCAGGTTCAAGAACAGCTTCTCCCTGGCAACCACGGACTCCACAGCCACCACAGCCACACAACACTACCTTGATTTGACTTGACTTGTCTTGACATAACACGAAAAACATGACCCACAACTGTGGCCTGCCATAACACGCAGAAAACACAACACTAACCTCAACTAGAGTCTTTCTATAACACTCAGAAACACAACACTAACCTCAACTAGAGCCTTTCTATAACACTCAGAAACACAACACTCACCTCAACTAGAGCCTTTCTATAACACTCAGAAACACAACGCTAAAGCCAACAGTGGCCTTCTCTGGATTGCGTCTTTGGTTGCAGTCGAATGCGAAAAAGGGAGGAAAACTATTTTGTGTTTAAAGACACTGCATGGAAACAAACCCTTTGGCCCATCGAGTCTGCACCGACCATCGTTCACACGAGTCCTTCTGTTACCCCATTTCCTCAGCCACTCCCTGCACATTAAGGACACTTTACAGAGGGGCGATTAACCTACAAACCCGCCCGTCTTTGGGATGTGGGGGGAAACTGAAGAGCCTTGAAACTTTGTTGGTGGCAGCTACATGTTCACCTCCTTGGTGTCGTCTACTATTCTTACACAACAATCGTTGCACTTTTGTACGTATCTACGCTTATGCTCACTCATAGTAGGCTTTTACCAGATTGTTCACAAAACAAATGATTTCACTGTACCCGCGGCAATAAACCATCATTGAATTATCAAACCCATGCGGTCACATGGAGAAGGTGCAAACTCCACAGACAGCACCCGAGGTCAGGATGGAACCCGTGTCTGGCGCTGTGAAACTGCACCACTGTGCTGCACAGTTTTATCCCAAACTAAGCCTGATATGAGGAAGGAGTCCTTGCTATTGAGGCCGTGCAGTGTAGGTTCACCAGGTTAATCCCCGGGATGGCGCGACTGTCATATGAGGAAAGATTGGAAAGACTGGGCTTGTGTTCACTGGAATTTAGAAGGATGAGAGGTGATCTTATAGAAACGTATAAAATTATAAAAGGACTGGGCAAGCTAGATGCAGGAAAAATGTTCCCAATGTCGGGGGAGTCCAAGGGCGGCAAGGTGGTGCAGCGGTAGAGTTGCTGCCTTACAGCGAATGCAGCGCCGGAGACTCAGGTTCGATCAGTTCGATCCCGACTACGGGCGCCGTCTGTACGGAGTTTGTACGTTCTCCCCGTGACCTGCGTGGGTTTTCTCCGAGATCTTCGGGTTCCTCCCACACTCCAAAGACGTACAGGTTTGGAGGTTAATTGGCTTGGTAAATGTAAAAATTGTCCCTAGTGGGTGTAGGATAGTGTTAATGTGCGGGGATCGCTGGGTGGCACGGACCCGGTGGGCCGAAGGGCCTGTTTCTGCGCTGTATCTCTAAATCTTTAAAATCTAAAAACCAGGGGCCACAGTCCTAAGAATAAAGGGGAGGCCATTTAAAACTGAGATGAGAAAAACTTTTTCACCCAGAGATGAATTTTTCACCCAGAGATTCACTGGATGAATGTAAAAGAGAGTTAGATAGAGCTCTAGGGGCTAGTGGAATCAAGGGATATGGGGAGAAGGCAGGCACGGGGTACTGATTGTGGATAATCAGCCATGATCACAGTGAATGGCGGTGCTGGCTCGAAGGGCCAAATGGCTTGAAAATTTCCATCCTAATTGTGAATGCAGCAGAGATTTACAGTCATGTGTTATACAGCAACAAACTACATTTCTTATGACAACTACAATCAATCTAACAAAACCAATGCCTTTGGAAATAAATAGCAACTTCAGGCTTCAGTGACATCCAGCAGTTGATGGATTTGGTAACAAATTCCTCTGCCTTTTTACAAAGATATAAATTACATATTATGCGTGCGGTAAATATATGTATAAACATTACAAGACTGGCCAAAGTAGCAATGCGATTGTGGAAAGATACAGTGGTAGACATCCACTTGCACCGTGACAGCCCGACTCCACACACTAATGGAGCTGTATCCAGAAGATAGACACAAAACCATGCAGCATCTCTGGAGAGAAGGAATGGGTGGCGTTTCAGGTTGAGACCCTTCTTCAGGCTCATGTCAAGGGAGAGGTTGATACGTAAATATGGAAGTGTAAATTGTGAAAATAGGACGATGGGAATGGAGATCAAGGAAAATGTAGAATAAATCTTTGTAGAACAAGAGGAAGAAGTTGAACTTTATTACCTTCCATCACTGTGAGGAACGTGGAATCCGCTGTGATGGATGTTTATGTTAACGTTTATGCGGTTGTGTGTCTTGTTGCTTATCACTAAGTATGGCTGTATGGTAACTCAAATTTCACTATACCTTAATTGGTATTTGTGACAAGAAATTGACCTTTAAACCTTGTTAGCTGGGAGAAGGTAATCACAAAGCAAACAGATAAAATGTAAGGTAGACACAAAAAGCTGAAGTAACTCAGCAGGACAGGCAGCATCTCTGGAGAGAAGGAATGGGTGACGTTTCGGGTCGAGACCCTTCTTCAGACTGGTTAAGGGAAATGAGAGATATAGACGATGATGTAGAGAGATAAAGAACAATGAAAGATATGCAAAAAAGTAACGATGATAAAGGAAACAGGCCATTGTTAGCTGTTTGTTGGGTGAGAACGAGAAGCTGGTGTGACTTGGGTGGGAGAGGGGTAGAGAGAGAGGGAATGCCGGGACTACCTGAAGTGAGAGAAATCACTACCAGGGCTACAGCGCCTGGAGGGGGTTACATAATTTCTGCTGCCTCAAACGCAAGAAGTGAAATCAATATTCATACCACTGAGTTGTAAGCTGCCCAAGTGAAATATGTTCCTCCAAATTATGTTTAGCCTCACTCTGCCAATGGAGGAGACCGAGGACAGAAAGGTCTGTTTGGGAATGGGAAGGAGAATTAAAGTGTTTAGCAATCTGGAGATCAGGTAGGTTCAGGCAGACTGAGCGAAGGTGATCGCCCAGTCTACGTTTGATCTCGCCGATGTATAAGAGTTCACATGTTGAACAATGGAAACAGTAGATGAGGTTGGAGGAGGTGCAAGTGAACGTCTGCCTCACCTGAAAGGACTGTTGGCTGTGTGTGTCTGGTGCATGTGTCCAGAACAGACAGGTGTGTCGGCTGCTGTGCAGTGTGGCGGATGCAGATCCTGCCAAACTGGTTCATGCAGGAGAGTGAGGGCTCTTCACAGGGCGCACTGGGAACAGCAGATGCCGGCTGACAAAGCAATAGGAATACTTTGTTACATGTGACCAGGCGCAGCGAGATTCTTTGCTTGCATACACAACGTATACAAACCTCCGGCGCTGACCAGTTACAGAGCCCCCCACTCCCCCAACATTGGATCCTCGCTGTCCTTTGTTTCCCATCCTCCTCCTCCAGCCCCCCCCCCCCCCCGGTCCTCCATTCTTCATCCCCTCCCCACCCCCCCCCCACGGTGGTCCTCCACGCTCCCATTGACTGCGGGTCGACCAGCGAGGCATCGTTACCAGGCTTCACCGCAGCCGAGGCCCCACTCCACACCTCCATGTGAACTACAGTGAAACACAGAGTGCTGGAGTAACTCAGCGGCTCAGGCAGCATCTGTGTAGAACATGGACAAACCTACACACCTGCGCGTCTTTGGAGTGTGGGAGAAAACCCACGGAGGTCACGGGGAGAACGTACAAACTCCGTACAGACAGCACCCGTAGTCGGGATGGAACCCGGGTCTCCGGCGCTGCATTCGCTGTAAGGCGGCAACTCTACCGCTGTGGCACCATGCCGACAATGAAAGGTTGATTTGTCAAGTGAAAGCAGGTACTTCAAATTCCATAAGACTATATTAATAATTACAGCTTCATTACTGTGGAACTATTCATTATGAAGCTGATGACTTTAAAAACAAATGTTGTCCAATGTTAATGCAATATACACAGTAATAAAACAACAAATGCTGGAGTAACTCAGTAGGTCAGGCAGCATCTGTGGAGAACATGGATAGGTGACGTTTCACAGAGTGCTGGAGTAACTCAGCGGGTCAGGCAGCATCTGTGGAGAACATGGATAGGTGATGTTTCACAGAGTGCTGGAGTAACTCAGCGGGTCAGGCAGCATCTGTGGAGAACATGGATAGGTGACGTTTCACAGAGTGCTGGAGTAACTCAGCGGGTCAGGCAGCATCTGTGGAGAACGTGGATAGGTGACGTTTCACAGAGTGCTGGAGTAACTCAGCGGGTCAGGCAGCATCTGTGGAGAACATGGATAGGTGATGTTTCGGGTTGGGACCTTCTTCAGACTGATGGAGTAAGTGTGGAAAAGAAAGCTGGAAGAGAGGAGAGGACGGGACAAAGCCAGGCAAGTGATAGGTGGATATGAGTGACGGGGAGGGGGGTTGGTTGGCAGACGAGTGGACAAAGGCCAGAGATGAGGGAGGACTACTTTAAAATGTTGCTTCTGAGGAGCAGGAGTCATCAGCATTACCATCAGCCCTGCTAGTTAAAGAGATTCTCGATTGGTTTCAGCTCAGCGTAGACAAAGTCAAAGAGGTGCTCACTGTAGTGAATGGGGCCGAAGACTGAGTGAAACGTTTGGAGCTACGTTAAGGTTACGATAGGTCAAGGTTAGGATAGCATGCTGGTTGCTGCTGAAATAGCATTCAGAATTAATTAATATTAATGTGGTTAACGTGACCATAATTGGAAAAGAAACTGCAGATGCTGGTTTAAATCGAAAGTAGACAAAAAAAATGCTGGAGTAACTCAGCGGGACAGACAAAGTGAAGAGTGTTGGAGTGGGTGAGTACAGGACCAGGCTTGGTGGCTGGAGTGAAGTGTTGGAGTGGGCAAGTACGGGACCGGGCTTGGTGAGAGTGTATTGGGAACAGCTGCCAAAGTGTGATACAACATCCAGTAAGTGGTAGGCGTTTACAAGTGCAATGATAAGAGTGAGCATGTCTCCGTAAAGGTAGGAAGCAAAGCTGGTGGCAATCGAGAATGTTGGCATTGGAAATATCTTCATGACTGTAGGACACATGGTGAGCAATCAGAAGGTTCCTTGGAAGACAATCCAGGTCTGTCCCTCCCTCTTTCTGAATCAATGTTGTGCCACGTCCAAGCTTTCCTTCAGACTAAAACAGGAAATGTTTGACCATTGAGTGGGGGTGAACAAATGAACATGGCTGAAATCTGATGTTTAGTTGAGCACACTGGTCCACGACTCTGGCACAGTGGGTGCCAATGCGGGCACAGAGCTGGGTGGAACTCTACCTCAAATGGTCCCCCAAAGTACAGAGATGTCTGGAGCCATCTCTGGTTCCAGGAGAAAAAATATACAGCCCTTCTTGGGAAAACAAAACATAGAATTTCATATGATCTGTAACAGGTCAAAACATTCTTACTGTCTCCATCTGGAAATCAAGGACAATTAGTGCATATTATTTATGTTGTATTCTTTTAATATTAAATTCACATCTTTAGAAAAACAATTATAATTTTTGTAGTCAAGATGGCTGTAAATTTCAAATTAAGCTGTTACTTTGAATTTGGTGCCTCGTGTTTTATGCACAATGCATTGGTCATAACGCTTCTATCTGACGAGTTGCTTATCCCACCATTTATTGGCGTCAGTATGCTCAAGACAAGCAAGAGCAGACCCAGTCATTGATGGTGTTGATGGGACATGGCCATTCATTGATGGAACATGGTCATTCATTGATGTTGATGGGACATGGCCATTCATTGATGGAACATGGTCATTCATTGATGAGACATGGTCATTTATTGATGAGACATGGTCATTCATTGATGAGACGTGGTCATTCATTGATGAGACATGGTCATTCATTGACGAGACATGGCCATTCATTGATGGAACATGGCCATTCAATGATGGGATTGATGGCCATTCAATGATGGATTGATGGTCATTCATTGATGGAACATGGCCATTCAATGATGGGATCGGTGGCCATTCATTGATGGAACATGGCCATTCAATGATGGGATTGATGGCCATTCATTGATGGAACATGGCCATTCATTGATGGGCCATGGCCATTCATTGATGGGATTGATGGCCAGTCATAGCTGAGATCACTTCTACTCGTCCAGGTGCTTGCAGATTCTGCGGGTTTTCTCCTTCTTGTTCCTGTTGCCGTGCTTTTTCCAGGGTTTCCCCTCCCCTCCACCAGCCGGCGTTGCTTCGGTGCCGAGCCTGACTCCCATTGCAGCTTGAGCACCTTTTGTCAAAGCGCGCACGTTCTCCTGTAACAAGCAGCATGTGCAGAGGTCACGCCACACAAGAATGCGGAAAGATATAACAAGACTGTTTGTGTTTAAGGATCCCGTTCCCACATCCTGAAAATGTGTTTTAAAAATCATATCTTCAGAGGGTTCTAGTAGGAGAGAGAAAGACAAAGGACAACCAAAGTCCTTTGAGAGCCTTGGGTTCAAAACTAGAGAACATTTTCACACAGAGGGCGGTAGGTACTTGGGACAGAGGAGGCAGTGGAGGCAAGTACGTCAACGACATTTAAAAGACATTTGGACAGGTCCATGGATAGGACAGCTTTAGTGGGATATGGGCCAAATACAGGCAGCGGGACTAGTGTAGATGGCCCTGGGTGGGCATGGGCAAGCTGGGCCGAAGGGCCTGTGTCCATGCTGCGTGACTATGTTTCTACTAGAATATAACCATGTTAATATCCAATTGTATTCTCAGGTTAGTATAGCTTCCATTTGTGGATTTATTAAAAAGCAGAGTTAATGAAAAAACGGACTAAAAATAGACACGACATGCATCTTATTGATTAACCCCAGCTTTGCAATGTCTTGTGTTATCCACACGAGTCCCATGCCATATACAACCCATTCATAAATATCCTCCCCTGCCTGCTGCGCCTTACCTGGTGAAAGAAGTGTTTGTCCACCTCATTTTCAATTCTTTTCACTTGATTTTGCTTCCCTTTGAGCTTTGTGCTGGTTCTGTCACAGGTAACCACCTGCTCTTCACACTTAGCGTGGTGCTGTTGGAAACCAGTAGCGTCCACACCAGGGGGAGGCTGGCAGTACAACAACTTCCCCTGCAGTTACACAGGGAAACACAAGACTTCATATCCAGTAATCACACAATGCTGGAGTAACTCAGCGGCTCAGGCAGCATCTCTGGAGAGAAGGAATGGGTGACGTTTCGGGTCGAGGCCCTTCTTCAGGCTGATGGTCAGGGGATGGGGTGGGACAAAATCCCCTGACATCAGTCTGAAGAAGGATCTCGACCCAAAACGTCACCCATTCCTTCTCTCCAGAGATGCTGCCTGTCCTGCTGAGTTACTCCAGTATTTTATGTCTACCTTCGACTTAAACCAGCATCTGCAGTTTAAGCTAAAGTAAGCGTGCAGGTACAGCAGGCAGTGAAGAAAACGAATGGCATGTTGGCCTTCATAACGAGAGGATTTGAGTATAGGAGTAAAGAGGTCCTTCTGCAGTTGTATAGGGCCCTGGTGAGACCACATCTGGAGTATTGTGTGCAGTTTTGGTCTTCTAATTTGAGGAAGGACATCCTTGCTATTGAGGCAGTGCAGCGTAGGTTCTCCAGGTTATTCCCCGGGATGGCGGAACTGTCATATGAGGAAAGATTGAAAAGTCTGGGCTTGTAGTCACTGGAATTTAGGATGAGAGGGGATCTTATAGAAACGTATAAAATTACAAAAGGACTGGACAAGCTAGATGCAGGAAAAATGTTTCCGATGTTGGGTGAGTCCAGAACCAGGGGCCACAGTCTAAGAATAGAGGAAGACATTTAAAACTGAGATGAGAAAAAACTTTTTCACCCAGAGTTGTGAATTTGTGGAATTCTCTGCCACTGAAGGCAGTAGAGGTCAATTCACTGGATGAATTTAAAAGAGAGTTAGACAGAGCTCTAGGGGATAGTGGAATCAAGGGATATGGGGAGAAGGCAGGCACAGATAACTGATTGTGGATGATCGGCCATGATCACAATGAATGGTGGTGCTGGCCTGAAGGGCCAAACATATTTTCTACGTTTCTATGTTTTCACAGATGCTGCCTGACTAACTGAGTTCCTCCAGCACTTTGTGTTTTCTACATGATTCCAGTATCTCCAGTTCTCTGTCTCTCTTAGATAAATCTATATTTTTTTCCCTTCTGAAGTCCACTATAACACAATTACATCAGTCCACTGGTATCTCTCTGAATTGTATTCTATAGCTCTGGCAGGAAGAGGCAGAGGGAAGGCACTCTTCACCAAGACAAACCATTAAACCGCAGTTAGTTTACTCACCGTCACATAATCCTTCAGAATGTACCTGGCCGCTCTTGGCTGATCTGGCTGCCCATGGGCAGTCATGAAACCTCTCATATCTGTGGAATAGCAAAGCGTTACACAATAACCATCTGTGGAACACCAATGTGTTACACAATATGTTAGACAATCAATAACCATCTGCGGAACACCAATGTGTTACACAATCAATAACTGTCTGCAGAACTTCTCAGTTCTAGGTATCACAAAATGCTGGAGTAACTCAGCAGGTCAGGCAGCATCTAGGAGAGAAGGAATGGGTGATGTTTCGGCTCGAGACCCTTCTTCAGACACAACAGACTTTTTTGTCAGAACTTAACATTAGGTCTTAAAATGAGGTAGCACCAAGACCAACTAAGAGAGTAACAAGATAAACAGGTCTTGACCCGAAACGTCACCCATTCCTTCTCTCCAGAGATGCTGCCTGACCTGCTGAGTTACTCCAGCATTTTGTGATACCTTCGATTTGTACCAGCATCTGCAGTTATTTTCCTTCTCAGTTCAAGGGATTCAAAACAAACCATTTAATGCTATTTTCATTAAGCTGCGATCAAATACTAAATATGAACATGGTTTGGAACATGCATCTCTTTAAATAACATCAAATACTAAATATGAACATGGTCTAGCACATGCATCTCTTTAAACAACTTCAAGGGCCAAGTTCAATTTTATTCAGACATTTTCAACACATTTCAACAATCCGCATTCGAGCAAAGTCTGGGGTAAACATATACTTTTCCTTTCAGAAGAACAAGGACAAGAACAAGAAACATGAAGTTTATAAACCCACAATCCAAAGGTCAGTTGACTCCATTGTCCGAATATGGTGGGCAACAGGTCATTAACAAAATGTAACAATATTAGTGTATTCAATCTTACTGCAAAGCAAAGATGCTACATATAAAATAAGAACAACATTGTTATTTTGAACAACAAGCTTTTTTGTCAGAACTTAACATTAGGTCTTAAAATGAGGTAGCACCAAGACCAACTAATAGAGGAACAAGATAAACAGGTTAGGCACAAAATGCCGGACTGGCAGCATCTGTGGAGAGAAGGAATGGGTGGCGTTTCTGGTCGAGACCCTTAAACAGGTTCATGTCAAGTATCAGGTTATCACTCCTGTGACAGACACAGCTGAGGTTCTTTCAATAAGACACAAAAATGGTAGAAAGCCCAATTTTGTTCCGAGGGTGATTCTGATCTTCCTACAACTTGAATTCCCCTCATGATCACCACACACCAGTGCACACAATATACATGGAGCTCGCTGATAATCCAGCCTTGTTCAATCAGTGCCTTGTTCCAAACAAGAGGAAGGTTGGGACAAGGAAAAGTCTTCCTCAAAAAGGAAAGGAAATGTGACGGGACAAAGAAACAATAAGGTTAGGCCCACTTCTGCATCTCTCCTGATTGGAAAAGCAAGTCTTAAGGAACAGCCTTTTGGTGAAGGTCACACAATGGTGCAGAAAGACATGAGCACATAATTACAAGTTTCGTTTAGTTTAGAGATACAGCGCGGAAACAGGCCCTTTCGGCCCACACACTAACACTATCCTACACCCACTAGGGACAATTTTTTACATTTACCCAGCCAATTAACCTACATACCTGTACGTCTTTGGAGTGTGGGAGGAAACCGAAGATCTCGGAGAAAACCCACGGAGGTCACGGGGAGAACGTACAAACTCCGTACAGAAAGCACCCGTAGTCGGGATCGAACCTGGGTCTCCGGCGCTGCATTCGCTGTAAGGCGGCAACTCTACCGCTGCGCCACCGTGCCGACAATCAAAAGTTGATTTGTCAAGTGAAAGCAGGGACTTCAAATTCCACAAGACTACATTAATAATTACAGCTTCATTACTGTGGAACTATTCATTATGAAGCTGATGACTTTAAAAACAAATGTTGTCCAATGTTAATGCAATATACACAGTAATAAAACAACAAATGCTGGAGTAACTCAGCGGGTCAGGCAGCACCTGTGGAGAACATGGATAGGTGACGTTTCACAGAGTGTTGGAGTAACTCAGCAGGTCAGGCATCTCTGGAGAACATGGATAGGTGACGTTTCACAGAGTGCTGGAGTAACTCAGCGGGTCAGGCAGCATTTCTGGAGAACATGGATAGGTGATGTTTTGAGTCAGGACCTTTCTTCAGGCTGGGAAGGGTCCCGTCCAAAAATGTTACCTATTCCTGCTCTCCAGAGATGCTGCCTGACCCGCTGAGTTATTTCAGCACTCTGTGAAACGTCACCTATCAATGTTCTCCAGAGATGCTGCCTGACCTGCTGAGTTACTCCAGCACTCTATGAAACGTCACCTATCCATGTTCTCCAGAGATGCTGCCTGACCCGCTGAGTTACTCCAGCACTATGTGTACTTTGTATGCCAGCATCCGCAGTTCCTCGTGTCTACACACACAGTAATAAATGAGTTATCGCACACTCACATCCATAGGCAGTTAAGAACTCCTCACAAGTAGGATGCCTATCTGGATCTTCATCCTCTCTCGGTCTGATGATATTAATTCCATACGTGGCTTCCAGAACGTGCCTGGGAATATGCTGGCAGACTTAGCCCAGTCAAGGAATGCATGCAAGTGTGCAAGAACAAGACATTGATAAACGTAACACAGAAATGACTAATGCAGTCAATAGCCCGACAACATAGAAACTACAAAGATTAAAACAAATACAGAAGGGGATGGCATAATCCAGGATTCTGTTGTTGACAGGAAGAATAGGTCCATGAAGACCCCCATCTCCCTTGTTCTGGGTCACATTGATGATAGGCCCGCCATGTTACACACTGCACTAAACTTACAATGACACATAATTCAGCCACTCACACTAATTCACCTCCTGACCAAAAATAAATTAATATTTTGTTTACTTTAGTTTAGAGATACAGCCTGGAAACAGGCCCTTTGGCCCACTGAGTCCATGCTGACCAGCGATCACCGATCCACTCCGTACAGACAAGCACCCAGTCAGGATGGGAACTGGATCTCTTGTGCTGTACGGCAGGGCCTCTAGCGCTGTGACACCGTGCCCTGCCCTGCCCTGCCCCCCCCATGCTGTGCTTGAATCATGAATATATTTCATCGGTATTTTTGGTGCTACAATCCTCCACAAATCCTTGGCAATCCTGGAAGTTTTCTCAGCGTGGAAGCTTCCAACACTAGAGGGCATGGTGGGGCCAGGAACGCGCTGCCAGGGGTGGAGGTGGAGCCAGATACCAGAGTTAGGTCAAGAGGCTTTTAGATGGGCACATGGATATGCAAGGCATGGATGGATATGGATCACGTGCAGGTTTTAGATGGGCACATGGATATGCAGGGCATGGATGGATATGGATCACGTGCAGGTTTTAGATGGGCACATGGTAATGCAGGGCATGGATGGATATGGATCACATGCAGGCACATGAGATGGACACGTGGATATACAGGGCATGGATGGATATGGATCACGTGCAGGTTTTAGATGGGCACATGGATATGCAGGGCATGGATGGATATGGATCACGTGCGGGCACATGAGATGGACACGTGGATATGCAGGGCATGGATGGATATGGATCACGTGCAGGCGGATGAGATGGCATCATGTTGTGGGCTGGAAATATTTGCCTCTTCCTGTGCTGTACTGTTGTAAACTCCATGCTCCAAACTATGCTGTACTCCATGTAACTACAAATACGCTGTCATTGGTTTCAAGTCTTTCAACACAATTTCTTTCATTAGAAAAGTGAACAGAGCAACATAGGTTTAATATAAAAGATCCAACCACCTCTCAGAATGGTGGTAGCCTTTTCCTCAAATAATGGAAGGTGTGAGGAAGGTTGGCATTTTCCCTGCAGTGCATAAATCCCAGTAAAGATCCAGATGTAGAAAGCTTCCTGGGCCTCGCTGAGGTATTCCTCTGATCCGTGCGGAAATCCACACATTTACATCAAAAGGGATCGCCTCAGTTTCAGTTGCACAGGTAAAATATACGCTCCCACCCTGACGCCAACTGCAAACCCACATGCATGGAGTGTGCCGTCAAGTCCACTTCATGTTGAAATTGGGTAGCACAAGAACTAACACAGGAATACTTTAAAATAACATTGAAAGGAGCAGACTTTTTTTGGGGGTGAAACACGTGGATTGGAACATAACAGTAGCAATGTACATCTCAACTTACTGACAGTTTAGCAGAAATTAAACATCGTTCAAGCACATTCTTTTACTAGCCACGGGTCAGAAGAACAAAGGCCTTCCATGAGATGTGTTTTTGATTAAAAATAAATATCAAAAATAATTATTTCCCTTGTGAAGATTCTCCGTCGTGTGCGTTGCAAAAGGGATTGAGCTTCTCAAAGCACAAATTCTTTTGGAGTTAACACATTGACGTGAAGTGAATGTACTGCCTTTAGATACGTGACATTGTGAAAAGGATATCAGAGAGACAGGTGGAACGTGGTCCCTCATCTGATCCACAGGTAGAATCCCACAGCACACCATCTCTGCCTTGGTGGACACAAAGGATGGCATGACCAGGCCCGGACAGTCGCAGAGGCACAAATCAGTCTCCACGTACAACGTCTGTGGGACAAACGTTCCGTGTTAGACATTAGCTGCTCCATATATACATAGAAAACAGGTGCAGGAGGAGGCCATTTGGCTGCTCCCTTCAAAGGTTACCTTCAATTTCCCCAACTATCTAAAGCAACACCTGCTCAATGTTAATGACATTGAAATATCTGTATCCATACACTGGACGGCTCGATTGTAATCGTGTATTGGCTTTCCACTGACTTGGTAGCACGCAACAAAAGCTTTTCACGCTGCGGTACACGTGACAATAAACTAAACTGAAGCATACACTACACATCTGCATTCCCAGGATATGAAATATGTTAACTGGAACATTCTGGGAAGCAGCAACAAATGAGAAACTTGATGCATAACCTAAAGTCAAAACTTTGCCCTTCTCCAGGGAATCTAATGTAGGCTGGCTGGACTGAATGTAAAGCAACCTCTGAGATGGCTACAAATCTTTTAAATGCATCAAGATGATTCAGCTCCTTGTTGGTAAGTTCATGTTTCACAGTTCCCACTTTCAAGCACAAACAGCAGCAACTCTGACAACATGAAGCATCTGCTGAAAGTCAGGTTGCACCAATAAAATTAAACACAACATCAACCACCTAGCAATTGATCCAGAAATGCTTGGTTCCCCACAAACAAGCCCAGTAAACATTCGACTTCCACCCTTCATTGCTTGAAGTTATTAAAATCCAAGACCAAGGGGCATTACCTGGAAATGTTTTGTGTGACCTGGAGTTGCAGATACAGAAACTTTCTTATTTTGGAAGATGGTATTTATAGTGGAACTCTTCCCCACATTAGGATAGCCCACCTATGAAACAAAACATAATGAGTATCTGCACAGACACCACATAGCTCCTCAAATCCACTCAGTCGGCAAACATCGTACACAGGAAACATTTAGATGTCCAACTACCACGGTGGATGGGATTTGCTCCTTACCCCAACCGTGCATCAACCGAGTATGATGCACAAATGCAACATTTGGAAATACTAGAAATAAAAATGTTTTGAAGGGAACCGAAACAAGAAACAGCTTTGGCATGAAGTCGGCGATTTATCTGACCGATGCTTTTCTTGCAAGAACGTAAACCCACGTGGGAATAAAACAGAAACGATTCACTTACTAAGCCAACAGTGATTTCCATATCTTTCACACGCTTTCCTTTGTGTGAAGTTTTAAAAATCTCCAGAAGTTCATTTCGCTGCAAGAGGCGGCTCGAGTTCTTCACACTTTGCTTTGGAAACGGTGTTGGATTGGAGTTGGAAGCAGGAGCAGTCCTGTCATTGTCCACACGAGAGGGCAACCTTATCTCAGCTCCGTGCAGGCCAGCAGCAGCAGCGGCGGCACACTGCGTTATGCTCTCCTTCTCATCTTCAGAACAAGTCTCCCAGAGCTCATCACATTCGCAGTCTTCATACTGACTGCTCTCACCTTCATCTGTGTGGCTCACATCCTCCTGCGCTGCATCAGCATCACTTTCACCTGCACTCTCATCACTTCTCTCTCTGCTTTGCTCTTCTCCCTATTTGTTAACAAATTAAAAAGCATTTACAACACAGAAGCTGCTTGCCACAGGAGGGGGGAGGGTGGAGAGAATATAAGGGGTACAGTAATAGAGGCATGATTTCATAGATGGATGGGGATACCTGCTGTCATAGAGGCATGATTTAACAGATGGATGGGAGATAGCTGCTGTAATAGAGGCATGATTTAACAGATGGAGGAGAGATACCTGCTGTAGTAGAGGCATGATTTAACAGATGGATGGGAGGTAGCTGCTGTTATGACTGATCTTCCTTCTGCCCAAGCTCCAACAACCTCTACAACACATAGCATCAACTACATACCTTTGCCTCAGCGTCGAGTCGCTCCCCTTCCACTGTGGCTGACCAGAACACCACCCGCACACCTTCCCCGGCAAAGTAGTTGGCCCAGACCCTCCTCTGTGCACGGCTCAGCAGATCAGCTTTGTTCAGCAGCATCATGTTGACCTTGTTCGACCGCACCTCCTTTACGTACCGCTCCTGACACAAAATAACACAAGCTTCAATAAAAATGCAAGAGCAGCAACATTCAGAGGACATTCTGACCAATGCATTCAAAGACCAGAAGCTTCACTCTGGTGCCCATGGACGACTTGTGAATATTTGTGCACCTTTCCAGTCGTCTTCACTAGTTCTCCCCCTTGACTTCCTCTCTCCCATCGTCTCATTCTCACCGCTGCTCGTATTTTCCATTTGCTTATCTCAGTGTAAGTAAACATGCTGTATTTTACAGACAGTAGAGCTTCTCAATCTGTAGTCCCATACACAGATTTGTCAGGCAGCATCTCTGGAAAGAAGGAATGGGTGATGTCTCGGGTCGAGACCCTTCTTCAGATCTGTCCCTCTGCTGCCTGTCCCGCTGAGTTACTCCAGCACGTTGTGTCTATCTTCGCTGTAAACCAGCATCTGCAGTTCGTTTGTACACATTCTCCCTCCTTTATTGTGTGGCCATCACACACAATGGAATGGCCAGGCACTAAAATAGGGAATACTCTTTACCCAAACTGTTCATATTCACTGAGTGACTGATCTGTCCTGGATCCTTCCTACACAGTGATGTGTTAGCCCAACTGACAGCTGAAGGCACCACAACGGGGCTTCCAGCTGGGAGATGCCTGTTCCTGAAGGCGTAGATCGAGGCTGGACCACCGACAGGTCGGGTGAGGCAAATGCTCAAGGATGGAGGAGAATCCAACGCAGAAACACAGGAGCAACAGCGGAGATGGTGGGACGGAACGTGACCTGCAAGTGCAGCTACTTGATCATGTTGATAACTGCACCAGGCCAGGAGAGAGTGATGATGTACCAGATCCACAGACACACAGAAGTAACTGGCAGCAAAGTTTACCAAAGATAGACAAAAAAGCTGGAGTAACTCAGCGGGACAGGCAGCATGTCCGGAGAGAGGGAATGGGTGACATTTCGGGTCGAGACCCTTCTCCAGCATCTGCAGTTCCTTCCTACACAAACTACGCTGTTTGACCAAAACATTTAGAGAATAAATGTCCTTTTCTCAGTCGGGACATTGAGTATAAGAGTCAGGACGTCATGTTGCAGCTGTTTGAAACTTCGGTGAGACCGCATATGGAAACAACAGTAGGCAATTCTGGTCCCAGAAAGGATGTTATTAGATTCAAGATTCAATGTAATTGTCACATGTACCAATTAAGGTACAGTGAAATTTGGGTGACAATGCAGCTTTCAAATCTGAGACTTTAACATTTGAAAGAAACGTATTTATTCCATTGCAACAACATTAAAACTGTAAAATTATAACTACACAGTGTTAGTGTTGGTGCTGCAGCAAAGTGGGACATCGCAAAAGAAAGGACAATTATCTAATTTGAACAATTTTTGAATTTTAGAATAAGGGAGGTCATGTAGTTTGCAAAAAAAGTGACAACAGCTAAATCTGTACATACCAGATCTTCACAGCGGAAAAGCAGCGGGTTCCTGGCATCAACGATCTGAACAATGATGTCACTGCACAAACCAAATAAACGCAACACGTTAAAACAGACAAAAACTGCAGATTTACAGTATTTGTAAAAATGACACAGGAGAAATGAGCTGACACGTATGAAACATACAGCTGTATTCAATTACGAAACATATTGACCCTCAATGTCTGCTCACACATACACACAAAACCAGTTTCACCGATACATTACAAGTATCCCTGCCCCTAATGTCACCATATTTTCCCAGCCAGAGCAAGAAACTTCAGAGAAAGTGCCATGGTGTAGGTGATAAAAGGGAGGCTTTTCACGATACATTAATGTACTGGTTGCAGAGCAGAGAAAGTACAGTTGAGAAGGTGCACCATACATTTTATACACGTTAAATTAATCCTGACACGCTGGACAGGTGTGTTTGTACATTTACAAGAAAGAATGCCAGATCTGTACTGAGATCATTCTTTAACAACCTGATGCAACCTATTTTCTTCCAGCAGTAAATATATTTCAATGGTTCCCACACTTGACAGAATTCAGAACCGAGTTATAAAAATACATCTGATCTAGGCAAATGATTAAATACAAAAAACAGGCTCAGAATGCCGAGCCCCTGGAAACAAACGATGTGGTAGATGGACCGAATACTGAAAGAATAACACAGTATGGCACTGTGTAGGGGTGAAGTTCCCACATACTGTACCTTCGCTCAATAACTGCAGGGGTGAAGTTTCATATTTCATTTCATATTTCATATATATACAGCCGGAAACAGGCCTTTTCGGCCCTCCAAGTCCGTGCCGCCCAGCGATCCCCGCACATTAACACTATCCTACACCCACTAGGGACAATTTTTTTACATTTTACCCAGCCAATTAACCTACATACCTGTACGTCTTTGGAGTGTGGGAGGAAACCGAAGATCTCAGAGAAAACCCACGCAGGTCACGGGGAGAACGTACAAACTCCTTACAGTGCAGCACCCGTAGTCAGGATCGAACCTGAGTCTCCGGCGCTGCATTCGCTGTAAAGCAGCAACTCTACCGCTGCGCTACCGGGCCCCACATACACTGGAATTTAGAAGGATAAGAGGAGATCTTATCGAAACGTATAAGATTATTAAGGGGTTGGACACGTTAGAGGCAGGAAACATGTTCCCAATGTTGGGGGAAGTCAAAGAACAAGGGGCCACAGTTTAAGAATAAGGGGTAGGCAATTTAGAACTGAGATGAGGAAAAACTTTTTCAGTCAGAGAGTTGTGAATCTGTGGAATCTGTGGAGGCCAATTCTCTGAATGCATTCAAGAAAGAGCTAGATAGAGCTCTTAAGGATAGCGGAGTCAAGGGGTATGGGGAGAAGGCAGGAACGGGGTACTGATTGAGAATGATCAGCCATGATCACATTGAATGGCGGTGCTGGCTCGAAGGGCCGAATGGCCTCCTCCTGCACCTATTGTCTACTGTACCTTCGCTCAATAACTGCAGGGGTGAAGTTCCCACATACTGTACCTTCGCTCAATAACTCTCCACAGCTGGCGCCAGAAGTCCAGATTCCTTTCAAATGGCGTGAGGATCAAGCTTCTTTCCTCTTCCAGCCTGGACAAAACAAACAGCCTGTAAATGTTCTTGACCCGAAACGTCACCCATTCCTTCTCTCCCGAGATGCTGCCTGGCCCGCTGAGGTACGCCAGCATTTTGTGTCTACCAGCCTGTAAATGTGCCTTGGTATAAAGGCCTAACGCACTGAACCTCCATGTTATCATGAGGAAGTGACTTTCTCCAGAGATGCACTATTATTGTTTGTCTGCACTATTATTATGTGTGTGTGTGTGTGTGTGTGTGGTGTATTTGTGAGTATGTGTACATATACACACAGAAAAAACAATTCTCTCTTGTTTATTTTATTGTTTACAGTGTACTATGCTCACATATTCTGTTGTGCTGCAGCATGTAAGAATTTCATTGTTCTATTTGGGACACATGACAATAAAACACTGTTGACCCGCTGAGTTGCTCCAGCTTTTTGTGTCCACCCACATCAGATGCAAGCTTCTTGTGCTGACAAATGTAAACGTTTGTGTGGTAATGGCCTCGATCTGGCATTACAGGCCTCTGCCCTTTTCTGTGATCACACCCACTGACGTCAAGGTGAAATCATCTGTGTTGCTTCCAAGTTAAAAGTTACAAATGTGAAATCATCCCGATAAAGAATCTTAACTCAAAGTTTATCCTGCAGTTTAAACTGGTAAAAGAAAAGGCAAGTCATTGTCCATTTTTCTTAATCTTACACGTAGAAAAGCAATGACATTTACTGCCTCAACGCCTTTTTTAAAAATGGTGTGCATATTATAAATATGGGAAAGTTATTTATCATACATGGAACGTGATGGAGAAAGTAGATGCGAGAATTAACGGCAGTCCCAAATCTCTGCCCGATGAAATTTTGTTCAAAGATTCACAGTGGTAACTAATAATATTTTCAAGGGTAATTCGATACTTTTCTGTGCTTGAATGAGGAGGGTTGACTTCAGGCAAAAGCAGACATTGTCCGTCAGTGGCACTCGCAATGTGACTAACGTTTATTTACATTGTTTTCCAGGTTTCCTTCAATAGTTACAATGCCAGATTTGGTCAGCACAACGGATCTGTAAAGGGCAGGAGCTGGAGCCAGGATTCTCCTGTAAAGGGCAGGAGCTGGAGCCAGGATTCTCCTGTAAAGGGCAGGAGCTGGAGCCAGGATTCTTCTGCTGAAAATGTCCAGAACTCAGGTTTGAACTAAATTTATGGACAAAGTCGTGAAATATAAAAACCGTGACAGGTTTCAATGCACCTTCCCGTGACTGCAGGATGATTGTCAATGTAGGAAGTCTCACAAAGCAAACACAAGAGCAAAGGTGTAAAATAATTAAACTGCACGACATGTTCCAGTGATTGCTGTTCCCACTCTCTGTGGTGGCTTCACACGCAGGCCTGAAGGGATGCAAGACCGCTCTTCATTTGCAATATTTAAATACATTTTAAATACAAAAACCAGTATTCAACTCCTTAAAAAAAGTTAACCAGAGCGTGAGCACATCAGCCAGGTTCCAGGTTGCATGAGCTGGCAAACTCACCCAGCCAACTGTCTTCTCCACTCCAGGAAAGATTCCCTCTCTGCCAGCTGCAGTTCCTCTGTCGCTGTGTTCTCATCCCAGTGAGGTCTACGACAAACACCAAAGCATCAAAGATAAGCAGAAAACCACAACTTCCACTTTAGCTCATTGCCACGTGTACCGAGGTACAGTGAAAAGCTTTTGTTGCGTGCTATCCAGTCAGCAGAAAGACAATACATGATTACAATCGAGCCATTTACAGTGTACAGATACAGAATAAAGGGAATAACGTTTAGTGCAAGGTAAAGCCAGTTCAAGGATAGTCCGAGGGTCACAGAGGTAGACAGCACTGTTCTCTGGTTGCGATAGTGTAGGAAAATAACTGCAGGTGCTGGTACAAATCGAAGGTATTTATTTCACAAAATGCTGGAGTAACTCAGCAGGTCAGGCAGCATCTCAGGAGAGAAGGAATGGGTGACGTTTCGGGTCGGGTCTGAAGAAGGGTCTCGACACGAAACGTCACCCATTCATTCTCTCCTGAGATGCTGCCTGATCTGGTTGTGATAGGGTAATTCAGTTGCCTGATAACAGCTGGGAAGAAACTGTCCCTGTATCTGGAGGTGTGCGTTTTCACACTTCCATGCCTTTTGCCTGATGGGAGAGGGGAGAAGAGGGAGTGGCCAGGGTGCGATACTTGATTGTGCTGCTGGCCTTGCCGAGACAACGTGAGGTGTAAATGGATTCAATAGAAGGGAGGTTGGTTTGTGTGATGGTCTGGGCTCTTCAACTATTTCTCTCCAAAAGCATTAAATCAATCTGAATAAGGGTCCCAACCTGAAACGTCACCTATCCATGTTCTCCAGAGATGCTGCCTGACCCGCTGAGTTACTCCAGCACTCTGTGAAACGTCACCCATCCATGTTCTCCACAGATGCTGCCTGACCCGCTGAGTTACTCCAGCACTCTGTGAAACGTCACCTATCCATGTGCTCCACAGATGCTGCCTGACCCGCTGAGTTACTCCAGCACTCTGTGAAACGTCACCTATGCCAAGATGTAAAGATTGGGAGATCTTTAATTGAAGCCAATGATTTTTCAAAGAAAACCAAGCTAATAAAGTTGAAAGTAAAAATTGAACAATTTGGTGCCAGAATAAACACGGTTAAGAGTTTTTGATAACCGCAAGTTTACAACAATGTGAAGCATTGAAATACTGGTGTGAAGGTCAAAGCTCTAGGTCACTAATGGTGGGGGAATAAACACAGTAGAATGGCAAGTGCCTGGAATGTACTTATTACTTAAGGCAGATATGATAGTGACATGTAAAAGATTTTTGGACACTTGGATATGCAGGGAATGGAGGGAAATGGATTATATGCAGGTATATAAGAGTTGGTGTTAACATCATGACTGGCACAGATATTGTGGGAAGGAGCATCTGATCCCGTGCTGTACTGTTCTATGTTCCATCTTCTAAAAGAAAATAATATCAAAAAGAACCTTTGAGAAAAGAGAACAGCAAATTCTAGCAGGTGTACTTTGGTATGTGAATATTCAGAGGAAAGGAGCAGACTAAGGCTGTGACACTTTAGTGAATAGAAGACAAACAGTTAACGTAAAAGGATCATCATCGATCATTGTGGAGAAAGCGACAGATTGATAGAGTACTGGAAGTTTCTGTCCTGGAAGAAATTCCACGAGCCAAACATTTTTTGTTGCATTCCTATAAATCTCCAACTGTCTGAAGAATAAATAGAATGCTTGCCCACCTCCTGGGAATGCAAAGAAACTGCTTGTTCTCCTCCTGGAGTTTCTTGATCTTTTTGCTTTCTTCTGTTGTTAGCAACCCAGTTCTGTCTTCAGCAGAAATAATCGTGACATTAAGCTTCTCTGTAGGAAAAGGAGTTATAACGGGACATGACCACCAAAACACAGCTCCTCGTGAAATTATAGGTTAGATTGTCAACAAACAAAATGATTGGCAGTGTAGTGTTGGTTCACCCTGGGACAAATAAGCAGTGGGAATATATAACAGATTTGCTACATTTTTGTGCATAGAAACAAAAATGTAAACCAGCTCTCCTTAAAATGTTCCATTAATACAACTGCTGTTCGAAAATACCATTTTCTCTCTGTGCATTACATATTTATAGCAACTCTGTCCGTGAATAGATGCAAATTTCCTTCATCATTTGACGATTGGTTTGGAGATCGATTCTGCCAGAGGCGAGACCGGGAGGGAGGGGAGAGAAGCTGGAGTATGAGGTGAGATGAGGGGAGCAGTTTGTGAAACCGACAGGTTGGAGTGTGTGGACAATTGGCCATTGCGCAGGTCACACAGCTCGTGGCATCTGTGGAAGATGGAGCAACCCACATTCCCAGATGTCCTGTGAAGTACAGGAGATGCCAGTGGCTCAGGATTTACCGAGGATTCCATCGGTAACTGCATTGAGGGATCTTTGGATGTTAAAGAAATCAAGGCATGTGCGAATAGGGCTGGAAAATGGGACCTAGGGCAGTGAAATAATTTTATTGAATGGCAGAGCAGATTCAAAAGACCCAATGACCTATTCCTGCTCTCATTTGACATGTTTGCCTGCAGGCCAGTCCTCGTCTGCAATCTCTTTTCAAGAGAACATCAGTGAACCAATTCTTTTATCTAATTTGTGTAAGAAGGAACTGCAGATGCTGGTTTAAACCGAAGATAGACACAAAATGCTGGAGTAACTCAGCGGGACAGGTAGCATCTCTGGAGAGCTGAAATGGGTGACATTTCGGGTCGAGACCCTTCTTCAGACTTTTATCTAATCTAGTCGTTTCAGGCTGACTATGAATGGCACTGTTCTCTCATTGTACATTTAACAACAGAGGTTAATCCATGATCGGATTTGAGTTCAAGCCTCCAGCTGGCAAAGCTAGGGATTATGCAACCGTAGCGTATTATTGTAAATATCAAAATTGAAGTTCTTACCAGCAACAAACTCTGTGCCTGCCAGTTCTGCAGTGGCAAGGAATTCATCCAGAGTGCTCTGCTCTGTGACTGACTGCAGGTTGAGCCGTCCCCAGTTATACCCATCGTTCAGCTCGCTGGTGTGAAGCTGCAGGCCACACAACAGCAGAGTTAGAGCCAATAGCCAGCAGCATCATGTAAACCCCCTCTACATCATCCCTGTAATGGGGGAGACCAGAACTGTACACAATACTCCACATTGATCCACGTTAGATCGCATGGGATCCAAGGAGATAGCTGAATGGAGAGCAAATTGGCTCCATGGAAGGAAGCAGAGGGCGATGGTGGAAGGTTGCTTCTCGGCCTGGAGGCCTGTGACTAGTGGTGTGCCTCAGGGTGCGGCGCTGGGCCCGTTACTGTTTGTTATCTACATCAATGATTTGAATGAGAACATACAGGGCAAGATTAACAAGTTTGCTGATGATACAAAAGTTAGTGGTTTTGCAGATAGTGAAGATGGTTGTGAATGATTGCAGCAGGATCTGAATCGATTGGCCAGCTAGGCGGAGGAATGGTTGATGGAATTTAATACAAAGAAGCGTGAGGCGTTGCATTTTGGGACGTCTAACAAGGGCAGGACCTACACAGTAAATGATAGGCCTCTGGGTAGTGTTGTAGAGCAGAGGGATCTAGGAATACAGGTGCATGGTTCCTTGAAGGTGGAGTCGCAGGTAGATAATGTGGTCAACAAGGCATTTGGCACTTCGACCTTCATCAGTCAGAGTATTGAGTATAGAAGTTGGGAGGTCATGTTGCAGTTGTACAAGACATTGGTGAGACCACATTTAGAATATTGTGTTCAGTTCTGGGCACGATGTTATAGGAAAGATATTGTCAAGCTTGAAAGGGTTCAGAGAAGATTTACGAGGATGTTGCCAGGACTAGAGGGAGTGAGCTATAGGCAGAGGTTGAGTAGGCTGGGTTTCTATTCCTTGGAGCGCAGGAGGATGAGGGGTGATCTTATAGAGCAGTGCTTCTTAAACTCATTCACAAAATTTCATTCACCCTCGACTAAAATGTCTTATTTTTTTGGCAATTTTTGTCTTATTCTCCCTTGTGTATAATTTTATATATATTAAGTCATTCACCCTTCATGCACCCCTCTAGTTTCATTCACCCTTGGGTGAACCATTCACCAGTTTAAAAAGCACTGTTACAGAGGTATACAAAATCATGAGAGGAGTAGATCCGGTAGATGCACAGAGTCTCTTGCCCAAAGTAGGGGAATCGAGGACCAGAGGACATAGGTTGAAGGTGAAAAGATTCAATAGGAATCCGAGGGGTAACTATTTCACACAGAGGGTGGTGGGTGTATGGATCAAGCTGCCAGAGGAGGTAGTTGAGGCTGGGACTATCGCAACGTTTAAGAAACTGTTGGACAGGTACATGGAAAGACATTCTAGCCTTAGAGGGAGTAGGAAAGACATTCTAGCCTTAGAGGGAGTACAGACAAAGGTTCACCAGATTGATCCCTGGGATGGCAGGACTTTATATGAAGAAAGACTGGATAGACTAGGCTTATACTCGCTGGAATTTACAAGACTGAGGGGAGATCTTATTGAAACATATAAAATTCTTAAGGGGTTGGAGAGGCTAGATGCGGGAAGATTGTTCCCGATGTTGGGGAAGTCCAGAACCAGGGGTCACAGCTTAAGGATAAGGGGGAAGTCTTTTAGGACCGAGGTGAGAAAACATTTCTTCACACAGAGAGTGGTGAATCTGTGGAATTCTCTGCCACAGAAGGTAGTTGAGGCCAGTTCATTGACTATATTTAAGAGGGAGTTAGATGTGGCCCTTGTGGCTAAAGGGATCAGGGGGTATGGAGAGAAGGCAGGTACAGGCTACTGAGCTGGATGATCAGCCATGATCATATTGATTGGCGATGCAGGCTCGAAGGGCCGAATGGCCTACTCCTGCATCTATTTTCTATGTTTCTATGGATAGGACAGGTTTGGAGGGGTATCGGCTAAGCGAGGGCAGGTGGGACTAGTGTAGCTGGAACATTGTTGGCCGGTGTGGGCAAGTTGGGTCGAAGGGCCTGTTTCCACACTGTGTCACACACTCCTGTCAATCGAATCTAGATTATGGAGTGGATGACGGGGCCCGATCGAGGGGAGAATATCCCGAGGAGGGGGGGAGAGGGGAGAGGGGAGGGGGGGGAGAGGGGAGGGGGGGGAGGGGGGGGAGAGAGGGGAGAGAGAGGGGAGGGGGGGGAGAGAGGGGAGGGGAGGAGAGAGGGGGAGGGGGGGGGATAGAGGGGAGGGGGGGGAGAGAGGGGGGGGGGGAGAGAGGGGAGGGGGGGGGAGAGAGGGGAGGGGGGGAGAGAGGGGAGGGGGGGAGAGAGGGGAGGGGGGGGAGAGAGGGGAGGGGGGAGAGAGGGGAGGAGAGAGAGGAGGGGGGAGAGAGGGGAGGGGGGGAGAGAGGGGAGGAGAGAGGGGAGGGGAGGGGGGGGGAGAGAGGGGAGGGGGGGGAGAGAGGGGAGGGGAGGAGGAGGAGATGGGTAGATCCCGGGGAGCATCAGGGTCTGGTGCGGTGGGGGGTGCCTGGGGCCGCTCACCCATCCGTCAGGCCTGTCCCTGCCCCTGTCCCTGTCCCGGCCGTGGCTCCGGGCGAGGACCCGGCCCAGTCCCCCGCCGCTCGCCGCCGCCGCGCGTGTCCTGCCCATGGCGCCTGGTCTGTCCGTCTCCCGCCCGCTCCGCCGACCCGGCCGCCCAAACCCTCCCCCGGAACCCAGCGTCGCCACCAAGGTTCCGAGGCAGCGGCTGCTTTCCACCGGAGATACACAGAGAGTAACTCAGAGGGTCAGGCAGCATCTGTGGAGAACATGGATAGGTGATGTTTCGGGTCGGGACCCTTCTGCAGACTGAGAGCAGAGAAAGCTGGAAGAGAGGAGGGGCAGGGCAAACCCAAGTGATGGGTGGATACAGGTCAGGGGTTTCTTTGGGGCAGATGGTTGGACAAAAGGGCAGAGATGTAAAGTCAGAAGGATAGAAGAGGTGGGAATTGTGAAGCCAGAGAAAGGAATACAGGTGGAAAGGGACGGTGTGGAGAAATGGGTGCAGTTCCAGGTGGGGCACAGGGAAGTGGGTGGGGGGGGTTGTTTTAGGGTTAGTTCTGGCATCAGTTCAGCTTTGGGTCGTCGGTGAAAAATAACTGCCTGCATATTGCTGCCATTGCCAGTACGTGGCAGTGTTTCACCACATCCAGGTGGCCAGAGAATGATCTTCAATCCAGTCATAAGTGATAGGAGCAGAATGAGGCCACTCGGCCCATCCAGTCCACTCCGCCATTCAATCATGCCTGATCTATCTCTCCCTCCTGACCCCATTCTCCTGCCTTCAAGCTATTACCCCTGACACCCGTACTAATCAAGAATCTATCTATCTCCGCCTTGAAAATATCCACTGACTTGGCCTCCACAGCCTTCTGTGGCAATGAATTCCATAGATTCACCACCCTCTGTTCCTCTGCTGTTGGTTATAAACTGAATGATCAATCATCCAGCAGCAAACAGAGGTGTTGATGATAAACGCGGTGAGTGTGTGTGGATGCATGCGGGCTGTGCGCTGCGTTGAATGAGGAGTTGGTGCAGTCCCCAGTGACGGGGAAAGGACCAGGCGGAGCTGGGGGGCACAGACAGCAGCCGTTTACAGCTCCGTACACCGTGTGTGGCTGATTACTGATGAGCACGAGGACCGCTATCTGGCTGCGGACATCAGTGAGCCAGTGTTTACGCACATCCTGAAGGCACACGCTGGCAGCTCTTCCAACTGGAGATTAACTTGGTTCGTTAAGTTGCTACCATGAACTAACTACTGGACAAAGCTCACTGCCGCTGGAACAGCCTGGGTGAATCTGGCTCCTCTTGCTGTCGAGAGCTCGTTACCCTCTCTTGCCTCCCCTTTCCCAAGCACAATGTACACCAAGGTTTATGTTCATTTTTGTCACATGCCTCGGTACAGTGGAAAGCTTTGTTTTGTATGCTGTTCAATCGAATCAGTTACACCAGTTGCCTTTGACAAGGTCCCACACACGAGATTAGTGGGCAAAATTAGAACATGACATGGATAGAAAATTGGTTGGCAGACAGAAGGCAAAGAGTGGGGATAAACGGGTCCCTGTCAGAATGGCAGGTAGTGGCGAGTGGAATAGCGCAAGGCTCGTTGCTGGGGCCGCAGCTATTTACAATATATATTAATGATTTAGATGATGGAATTAAAAGTAAAACTAGCAAATTTGCAGATGACGCAAAGTTGGGTGGCGGTGTGAACTGCGGAGAGGATGCTAGGAGGTTGCAGGGTGACTTGGACAGGTTGAGTGAGTGGACAGATGCAGTATAATGTAGATAAATGTGAGATTGTCCACTTTGGCGGCAAGAACAAGGAGGCAGATTATTATCTCAATGGTGTTAGGTTAGGTAACGGGGAAGTGCAGCGAGACCTCGGTGTCCTTGTACACCAGTCACTGAAGGTAAACATGCAGGAACACCAGGCAGTGAAGAAAGCTAATGGCATGTTGGCCTTCATAACGAGAGGATTTGAGCATAGGAGTAAAGAGGTTCTTCTGCAGTTGTACAGGGCCCTGGTGAGACCACATCTGGAGAATTATATGCAGTTTTGGTCTCCTAATTTGAGGAAAGATATCCTTGCTATTGAGGCAGTGCAGCGTAGATTCACGATGTTAATCCCCGGGATGGCGGGATTGTCATATGAGGAAAGACTGAGCTTGTATTCACTGGAGTTTAGAAGTGGATGAGAGGGGATCTTATAGAAACGTATAAAATTATAAAAGGACTGGACAAGCGGGATGCAGAAAACATGTTCCCAATGTTGGGGGAGTCCAGAACCAGGGGCCACAGTTTAAGAATAAAGGTGAGGCCATTTAAAACTGAGATGAGAAAAAAAAATTTACCCAGAGAGTTGTGAATTTGTGGAATTCTCTGCCACAGAAGACAGTGGAAGCCAATTCACTGGATGAATTTAAAATAGAGCTAGGGGCTAATGGAATCAAGGGATATGGGGACAAGGCAGGCACGGGTTACTGATTGTGGATGATCAGCCATGATCACAATGAATGGTGATAGACAATAGACAATGATGCTGGTTCGAAGGGCCAAATGGCCTCCTCCTGCACCTATTTTTTATGTTTCGACCATACAATCAGTTCCAACTCAAGATAGACACAAGATGCTGGAATAGCTCAGCGGGACAGGCAGCATCTCTGGACAGAAGGAAAGTAGTGACGTTTCTGGTCGAGACCTGCGTGACCCGCTGAGTTACTCCAGCATGTCTGGATATTGTAGCTGGGTTGACCCTTGACACTTTTTAAATCTGTGATAGTCCTTGCCTCAACTACCTCCGCTGGCAGCTCGTTCCATTTGACCGAGGACTATTCCATTCTCTTTGTGAAAAAGATCTTTCCCTCTCACTTTGAACCTGTGCCCTCTGGTTCCCGATTCCCCCACTCTGGGCAAAAGACGGTGCATCTACTCTACCTGTGTCCTCGTGATTGTATAACGAAGGCAACGGCGCGGTGCGGGGGGTGGACGTGCGGGTGTACAGGTGCGGACAGAGCCGCGGTGTGAGCGGATGATCGCGCCGACCGCAGCCGGCTTGCTGGCACCGATTGCCCGGGCGGTGCGGGGGGAGTGGGGAGGGGGGGGGGGTCGGGTCCGGGCGGGAGTGGGGGAGCGGCGGGGTTGTGGAGGCGCCGGGCGGGACTGCAAGAGTTAACTGCGGGGAAGTTTTTCCCGGTGGCGGTAGTCGCTCCTCCCTTCCTCCCTCCCTCCCCGCGCCCCTCAGTCGGGTGTCAGCGGCCGCCGGGGCTGCAGCCGGGATGGGGACGGGGCTGGCAGTGTCGGGCCGCGCTCCGGCGCCGTGAGGAGCGGACACCGGCGGAGCGGGAGCATTGCCCCGCGGGCACAGGCGGCGAGGACCGGGCACCAGCCCCGATTCGGGAACCGGCTCCGTGAGCCGCGGGAGGAGCGGGCTGTGGCTCCGGTAGCGACACCGGCACCGGCACCGGCTCAGTGAGGAGCGGCCAGTGATCCCCGGCACACCGGGCTTCGGTTACAGCGGCTCCGGCTCCTTGCACAGAGCGGCGGTGGCTCCAGGTCCCGGCGGAGCGGACACCGGGTCCGGCACCGTGAGCCGCGGGAGGAGCGGACTGTGGCTCCGGTAGCGGCACCACCGGGAGGGAGCGTGTGTGTACCGGGGCCCGGTGCTGCTACCGGCAGGGGGCCGGCGCCGGGGGGAGCGGGTGAATCCGGTACCGGGAAGTTCGTGTGTGTCCGGCACCGTGTGTGTGTCCGGTACCGGTGGGGAGCGGGTGTGTCCGGTGCCGGTAGTGTCCAGTGTGTGTGTGTGTCCAGTGCCGGTAGTGTCCAGTGTGTGTGTCCGGTGCAGGGGCGATGTTGCCGTGGCGCCGGGGTAAGGCGGAGTTGCTGCAGCGGCTGCGGGCCGGGGGGCGCGGGTACCCGGGGGGTGAGTGTGGGGGGGTGACGGCGCTGGACGGTGCGGTGGGGCGGCTGGGCCGGGTGTGTGGGGCACTACGCTGGCGGCGGGGTAAGGCGAGTATCACGGCGACGGCTCCCAGCCACTGGGTGTTGTATCTGGGCCACGCCGCCACACTGCAGTCCCGGGGCGAGGGCTGTGCGGACGCGGCTGTAGCGCGGATCTGGAGCCGCAGTGAACAGGGCCGGAGCGGCAGCCGCATGAGGATGAGCATCAGCGGGCAGGGTCTGCGCCTGGTGTCCGAGGCTACCAGGGGGCAGGGGCGGCGGGCCGGACACCTGTACCTCCTACACCGTCTCACCTACTGCGCCGCCGGCCCGCGGTGCCCGCGCCTCTTCTGCTGGATCTACCGGCACGAAGTGAAACACAAGGCGGTGGCTCTGCGCTGCCACGCCGCCCTCATGTCCCGGGCAGATGCGGCCAGGGCCACGGCACTGCTGCTGTACCAGACCTCCAGCGCCGCCCTCGCCGACTTCCAGCGCCTCAAACGCCGCGACGATGCGCGCAGACAGCGGCTCCAGTCCGCCGCCCCCCCGGCACCGCTCAGACACCGGCTCCTCAGCCGCCAGTGTAGCTACCGGCCGCCCGCGGACCGCAGCCGCACCGCACCCCGGCTCCGGGCCATCAGCGAGGACGCGGCCGGGGAGGAGCGGGAGGGTACAGGGGAGAGGGAGAGTACAGGGACTGGGGGCGAGAGGGAGGGTACAGGGGCTGGGGGCGAGAGGGAGCGGGGGGTCGGGGCTGGGGGGGAGAGGGAGCGGGACGGGAGGGCCGAGGGGGAGAGGAGGGAGACGGGGGCCGAGGGGGAGAGCGGGGCTGGTGGTGAGGGGGAGAGGAAGACGGGTGCCCGGGGCGAGAGGGAGAGGAGGGAGACGGGGGCAGGGACCGGCGAGGAGCGGGGGGTCGGGGGGGGAGCGGGAGAGGGGGGCTGAGGAGCCCGGGGTTGGGGCTGGGGGGGGAGAGGGAGAGGGGGGCTGAGCAGCCCGGGGACCTGGAGCCGCTGATGGCGGGGCTCAGCATCGCCCACCACTCCCGGTTGCGGGTCGCCGCCCGGCTCCAGCCCCGGGACAGCGGGGAGGTCGGGCAACGGGACGCGGGGTGATGGCCACCCCCTCCCCCGGGGGACGGAGACAGCGCCAGTGGGCAGCGGCGAGCGGGCCGGGCACAGGGTCACTGGGTTACAGGCGGCCGCAACACCCTCCCCGCCCTCCCTCCCGCGGCCGGGACCCGCTCACTCTGGACTTCCCATGGAAGTGGCGGCCCGCAGTGTGTGGGGGTGGGGTGTGTGTGAGCCTCCCCACCTCTCTGCATGGCTACAGTACAGGGTCTGTACCAAACGCGGGCAGGTGGGACCATGGGGCATGCTGGTCAGCATGGACGGGTTGGGCCGAGGGGCCTGTTTCCCTGCAGTGTGACTCTAATTGTTGGTCTCATTTGGAGACACAAGGAACGGCAGATGCTAGAAACTTGAATAAAACAAAGTGCTGGAGGAACTCAACGGTCCGGCAGCATCTGTGGGGGAAATGGACAGACCTTGCTCATGCCGGGACCCTTCTTCCGACTTGGAGATACACGTGGACAACGTTTAGAGATACATGTGGACAACGTTTGGAGATAAGCGTGGACGTTTAGAGATACGCGTGGACAACGTTTGGAGATACACGTGGACAACGTTTGGAGATACATGTGAACGTTTGGAGATACATGTGAACGTTTGGAGATACACGTGGACAACGTTTGGAGATACATGTGAACGTTTGGAGATACACGTGGACAACGTTTGGAGATACACGTGGACAACGTTTGGAGATACACGTGGACAACGTTTGGAGATACACGTGGACAACGTTTGGAGATACATGTGAACGTTTGGAGATACACGTGGACAACGTTTAGAGATACGCATGGACATCGTTTAGAGATACATGTGGACGTTTAGAGATACACGTGGACGTTTAGAGATACACGTGGACAACGTTTGGAGATACACGTGGACAAGTGCCCTTGGGCCCACCGAGTCGGCGCCGACCAGCGATCACACTGTCACACTGACGCTAGTCCCATCCTACACACGGGGCACAACTGATGAAGACAATTCACCGAGAAACCCGCGCGTCTTTGGAGTGTGGAGGAAAGCCGCCAGTCACGGGGAGAATGGACAAACTCGGTACAGACAGCACCCGAGGGCAGGATGGAACCAATTACACTCTCGGCTCTGGACCCTTTGTATTTCCACTTGAAATGGCTTAATGTTGGAGAAATACTTAGAGCTGTATAGCACAGAAACGGGCCTTTCGGCCCAACTTGTCCCTGCCAACCAAGTTAGCATACTGGGCTAGTCCCATCTGCCAGCATTTGGGCTCTGTCCCTCCAAGTGTTTCCTATCCATATACCTGTTCAAATACAATTAGAAAGTAATAACTGTATCCACTTCTATAGCTTCCCTGGCAGCTCATTCCAGATACGGACTACCCTCTGTGTGGAAATTGCCCTGGATGTCCTTCTTAACTCTCTCCCCTCTCACCTTTAGCCTGTGCCCTCTAGTTTTAGAATCTACCCGGGCATAAAGACAGCAAGCGTTCACTTTATCCGTGCCCCTCATGATCTTGTACACCTCCACCCCTCAGCCTCCTGCACTCAAAAGAACAAAGTCGCAGCCTATCCAACCTCTCCCCGTAACTCACGCCCACAAGCCCAGGTAACACTGAAGATAGACACAAAAGGCTGGAGTAACTTAGCGGGACAGGCAGCGTCTCTGGAGAGAAGGAATGGTTGACGTTTCGGATTCAGACCCGGTCTAGGTCTGAAGAAGGGTCTCGACCCGAAACGTCACCCATTGCTTCTCTCCGGAGATGCTGCCTGTCCCACTGAGTTACTCCAGCATTTTGTGTCTACCTTCGATTTAAACCAGCATCTGCAGTTCCCTCCAACATAGCCCAGGTAACATCCTGGTGAATCTCTTCTGCACCTTTACAACTGGACGAAAGATTAAATTGTCATCAGTTTAGGTTTTTGCTTTCTCCCCCCCCCCCCCCCCCCCCCCCCCAGTCATTATTTTTCCAGTGTTTAACTTCCTTTTCAAATGTTGGTGAATATGTTCCCCACACTCACTCTCTCTCTCTTAAATATGTTATAAGACACTTTTAGTAGATTATTGGGCTGTGTGGGCAAGTTGGGCCGAAGGGCCTGGTTCCATGATGTATTGACTCTTTTATACAATAACGTGAAAGACCTTTCCTTGATTCCACCCACTTTGAATTCAGAAATGTAGAATAAATGAAAAAGGATGCCGTTAATGCCTTGTGAACGTGTGTGAACTATCCTAATTCTGAGGCATAGAAAACGATATATAGTATTGCAACCTCAATAGCAAACACTAAGAAAGGAAACCACTGTGCTATTAGAGTGTGTTTTGCCTTTTAGATTAATGGTATCGGTAATTATTTATTTACGTGGTCACATATTCTGACGAAAAGCCAGTGGTCCACATTTGGAAATAGATGAACCTCGTGTGAAGGTGGAAGTTACTGGTAAGGGACAGCATGCCCTTTTACAGAACGTTGCCACAGGAAAGATGCCATTAAGCTGGAAACGGTGCAGAGGTGTACAAGGATGTTGCCAGGACTCGAGGGATTGAGCCTACAGGAGAGGTTGGGCAGACTAGGACTTTATTCCTTGGAGGGCAGGAGGTTGAGAGGTGATTGATGACAAGTTCGTGGATAGGAAAGGTTTAGAGGGAAGGTAGACACAAAATGCTGGAGTAACTCAGCGGGTCAGGCAGCATCTCAGGAGAGAAGGAATGGGTGACGTTTCTGGGGTCGAGACCCATCTTCAGATAGAGGGATATGGGGCAAAAGCCAGCAAATGGGACATGTTGATGGGGTATTTTGGTCAGCATCGATGAGTTGGCCCAAAAGGCCTGTTTCTGTACTATTTGACTCTAATGTGAAAGTCTTTGCTTTTGTTGATGTTGAATTATTGAATTATCTCTCCGACGTGCATATTTCCCGACATTTATTTCCATTAAAATCTATCGGGGGGGGGGGGGGGGGGGGGGGGAGGGGGGGAGGGGGAATGGGATCCATAACCTTGTAACCTTGCAAAACGGTTTTCAGTTTGCTTTCTTCCAGTTAAAAAATTTCCAAACCATCTTGATTTCTTTTTCAGAGTATGTTAAGGTAAATAGAGACCACTTCTAGTACACTGAAGTTATTGAGTACTGTCTGGATGCATTCCTTACCTTTTTGTCTTGTCTCCTGATGCAGTTTTCCCCACGTTCAGTCTTGGTTACTGGTCTTAAATTAAGTATTTGTTTACAGCATCTTGATTCTTGCCTGCTAAACTCTGTGGTTTGTATATCACACTGTTGTGAATCTGAACCAGTATTTGATTGTCTGTAAATAATTTTGTGATTGGATACAAAATGATTTCTTTGCTATGCAAAAGAAAGATGCACCAAGCATCGGGAGTCCAGACTGGTGTATGTACAAAGTGTAAATCTGGACAAGCCAGATGGTGTTATTTTTAAAATCTTTGATGAAGGAAGTGTCCATCGTTTTTTGTTGGCACATACTGAAACAATAAAGTCAATGTAAAAATGCCTTGTGCTGTAGCTTTACTGTACTGTAACTGTAGAGCATGTACTCGCTGGAGTTTAGAAGGATGAGGGGGGACCTCATTGAAATTTACCGAATAGTAAAAGGCTTGGAAAGAGTGAATGTTTCCACTAGTGGGAGAGTCTAGGACCAGGGGTCACAGCCTCAGAACTAAAGGACATTCCTTTAGGAAGGAGATGAGGAGGAATTTCTTTAGTCAGAGGGTGGCGAATCTGTGGAATTCATTACCACAGAAGACTGCGGAGGCCAAGTCAGTAGATATTTTTAAGGCAGAGATAGACAGAATCATGATTAGTACGAGTGTCAGGGGTTACGGGGAGAAGGCAGGAAAATGGGGCGAGGGTGGAAGATAGATCAGCCATGATTGAATGGCAGAGTAGACTTAATGGGCCGAATGGCCTAATTCTGCTCCTATCACATAAACTTTTAAGTGTTGATGTGCAACTACACTGTTGAAATAGAGAGGACCAAACACGTCCTGTGAAGAAACAGGGGTGAGAGGTTTGATCGTTTCTCTTGCTCTCTTTGGGATAAGTAAAGTGTGTCGTTTACTGAGTTGCTGCTGAGCAGTAGATGCTGATTCTGCGTCATCTTTCACGGCTCCGTGCGCTGTGCTGTCATTGTGTTCGTGACCTGAAACCAGCATTGTTCAGCTTTGGGCAAATCTGTGCCTGATCCACAGTGGCATTAATGTTAGTTTCCGTTAAAGTACTGCTTCCGCTGTTTACTGTCGTCTTTGATCTTTCAGTGACAAGGCCGCCTTCCTCAAGAACGAGGGCAAATCAAATGCTGGGCTCAATCTGATTAATTCCCATCCAAACTAAACGGCCTCATTTACTGTGTCACAGTCTTGATCGCAAAGTAATGTTTGTTACCAGGAGATTTCCAGCTGAACGCTGACACTACAATCATGATTGTTGTTGACATCTCGGTTTCATGGAACAGATAATATCACCTCGAACTCCACCTTATCTCACTCAGCTGGGACGAAGATGAAATAATTGCCTGGAAAATGTTACCTTGAGCTGAAATCAACTGCATTAATTCCCTGCAAGCCTTCAACCCTTTAAACATGGGTAACTCCCCGAGTGGATTATACGTGGGTGTACCTCTGAATGATTCTTTACATATGAATATATATATACATTCAATTGTTAACAATGAATATATTGACATATGTCGAAGGTATTTATTCACAAAATGCTGGAGTAACTCAGCGGGACAGGCAGCATCTCGGGAGAGAAGGAATGGGTGACGTTTCGGGTCGAGACCCTTCTTCAAACTGGAGAAGGGTCTCGACCCGAAACGTCACCCATTCCTTCTCTCCCGAGATGCTGCCTGACCTGCTGAGTTACTCCAGCATTTTGTGAATAAATACCTTCGATTTGTACTAGCATCTGCAGTTATTTTCTTATATTGACATATGTCATATGACACATTTTATTGGATAAAATAAATAAAAATTAGCAAACACTTCCTAAAATGGTTCAATATATCCAGTTAAAGTTATTTTTCCAGATAAATATTGGGTTCTGCATGAATCAAAAGAGCTGCAGATTTCCCCTATGGTTTGACACTGTGCTGCAGATTTGATTTGTTTTATAGTCACTGGCCATGAAATAGCTCGACCTTGAAAGAACCTGATTCATACAGATGTTTCCCGTATACTGTGCTTACATTCCCGCTCGGTGCAGTACAAGCTGTTTGTTTTAAATATTGCTTCAGGAACCATAAGTGGCACTGCACGTTTCCAATCCCCCTCAGTGACCTCTGATCACCGGGCAGAGTTTCACAAATGAAATTGCTCCTGTTAGTTACCTAATTAGTCCTACGTTGGAGCAAACATAATTATTGTTATTGAGCAGAGTTTCAGTTTTGGACCAGTTCAAAGGCAACAGTGAACCAAAACCTACTGAGTTTTAAAAGAACGTTTTCTGATTATTGTGGCATCAGTGCAAAGGCTGAGACTAGGTTGTGAGAGTGCTGCACCTCCCCAAACCTTTACCTGGGAGAGCAACCTGCACCATCTGACCCTGGCCAATACATTGTGGACCCACAACTCCCCACATCCAGTGGTGGCATTACACTGGTGGACCCGACACATTCATAAAATAGACAGAAAAACTAAACTGCAGGTGTTGGAATCATCAGCAAAACACCAAGTGCTAGAGGAACTCAGCAGGTCAGGCAGCACCTGTAGGGGGAAGGGAATGGGCAGATGATGTTTTGGGCCGGGACTCCTCTTTAGATTCCCTCCACAGATGCTGCCTGACCTAATGCAATCCTCCAGCACTTTGTGTTTGAATCAAACTAAACTGATGTTCCACTACAGATAGACACAAAAAGCTGGAGTAACTCAGCGGGTTAGACAGCATCTCCCGAGAAAAGGAATAGATAACGTTTTGGGTCGAGACCCTTCTTCCATGATATTCCACCGTGCTATGCGCATTTGACTAAAATAATTCTTTTACTATTTCACAATATTATTTTGTGAAAACCATTCTACAGGATAGTTTTTAAAAATCTTTGCTCGTGGTCACTATCTCCAGTCTTCTGAGTGAGTATCAAGCAATTAAGGCAAGACTGAAATACATTCAAACCTGGGTTTGTTACCTGGGCTTGTGGGCTCGAGTTACAGGGAGAGGGTGGACAGGCTGGGAGTTTTGTCTTTGGAGTGTAGGAGGCTGAGGGGTGACCTTGTTGAGGTGTACAAGATCACGAGGGGCACGGATAAAGTGAACAGTCTTTTCCCCAGGGTTGAGGATTCTAAAACTAGAGGGCACAGGGTTAAGGTGAGTGGGGAGAGATTTAAGAGGGAGCTCAGAGGCAACGTTTTCACTCAGAGAGCAGTCCATATGTCAAACGAGCTGCCAGAGGAAGCTGTAGAAGTGGATACAATTACGACTTTTAAAAGACATTTGGACAGATATATCAGTCGGAAGGGTTTAGAGGGATATGGGCCAAATGCTGCAAATGGGACTAGCCAAATACACTAACCTGGTTACCATGGACAAGTGGGGCCGAAGGGCCGTGCTGCTGTAAAGCTGCGACTCCAGACTGGGCTGTGCATTTTATTGTCTGAATGCACGTGATGGCAATACAATTGGTGTTTTGTTTGCCCGGCTGAACATTGGTATAATCTGAAGATCAATTGTTTTGAACAGAAAGCTGGAGTAACTCAGCGGCACAGGCAGCGTCTGTGGAGAGAAGGAATGGATGACGTTTCGGGTCAAGACCCTTCTTCAGACTGAAAGTCACTGGACAGGGAAAGGAGAGATATAGACGGTGATGGAGAGAGATATAAACAATGAATGAAAGATATGCAAATAAATTACGATGATAAAGGAAACAGGCCATTGTTAGCTGCTTGTTGGGTGAAAACGAGAAGCTGGTGCGACATGAGTGGGGGCAGGGTAGAGAGAGAGGGAATGCCGGGGTTACTTGAGGTTAAAGAAATCAATATTCCTACCACTGGGCTGTAAGCTGCCCAAGCAAGTTGTTTTGAACAGCTCTGTATTGGTCCAGTCTTGACTTGAATTCTGGTTAGAGCTAAAAATAAATTATTTTTGTTAATAATTTAGAACTGAAATTTGGGACAGCCAGCCCATGAAAGGGAAGGGCTTGCTGCATGATTTGCTGCAGCCTGTCGTACATCTCATGGATGCTTTCTGCAGGGGACGTTTTTGAGCAGTGCTGATCTTGACAACGCAGTATCAGCGAATCCTCCTGCTACCATCATGTTAGGGTCTCTTGGATGGGAGACTGTGTTCTTTGAAACAGATACCCAACCAACATTTAAACTAAACTAACCTAAAAAAACAAAATATGTCACAAATAGACACCATCAATATCACGGTGATGCAGCGGTAGAGTTGCTGCCTCACAGCGCCAGAGACCAAAGGTTTGATCTTGACTACGGGTGCTGTCTGCACGGAGTTTGTACGTTGTCTCTGTGACGCGTTCCAGTTTCCTTCCACAGTCCAAAGACGTGCAGGTTTGTAGATTAATTGGTTTGGTAAAATTATAAATTGTCCCTCATATCTAGGATATTATTAGTGTACGGGGATTGCTGGTCGGCGTGGACTCGGTGGGCTGAAGGGCATATTTCCATGTTGTATCTCTGAACTAAACTAAACTAAACTAGTCACACTTTGATAAACGATCAGCAACCCCTTAAAGACTGTCACAGCCCCCATACCTGGCACAGCCTACCTTGACCAACCACGTCCTGAAGTGGCTATGCTAATCACGAGCTCCGCGGCAAGATGAACGTCTGTTTCTTGAGTTCTATCAGTACGCTCCTCCTCCGCCCAGCTGTGCTGAAGGTGGTGCCATTTTACTGTGCCGTTCCTGATACCCAGCGCTGCACCTGGAGACCAGCAAAAACAGAGCTCAGAAACTGGGTTGCAACCTTTTGCTGACTGACGGTCTGGAGAAGCATTGAGATGAGTAGGTCCACTCCTGGTCCGACCTGTTCTCACCGGTCACCAGCACATGAATCCAGACCCCTCTTGTGCAGACCACCCCGGGGTCAGAACCCTGCCTCTGTCTTGAGCTGATCTCAAACTGGTAACAAGTGTCATATGAAAAGTCTGTTTAGCTGGTTTGCTAAAATATTATATCTGTGGAACTTAAACAGTCATGGCAAGCAAACAAATATTGCTGGCAAAGTTGTATCCTGTAGCATCGCAGTGAGTTCTGTTCAAATTAAGAGAGACACACAGAATTGCAGGTGCTGAAATCATGTGTCGAACACAAAGTGCTGGAGTAACTCAGCGGGTCAGGCAGCATCTCTGGAGGACATGGATAGGTGACGTTTCACAGAGTGCTGGAGTAACTCAGCGGATCAGGCAGCATCTGTGGAGAACATGGATAGGTGACGTTTCACAGAGTGCTGGAGTAACTCGGCACGTCAGGTAGCATCTCTGGAGGACATGGATAGGTGACGTTTCATTTCGGGTTTGAAACATCAAAGCACTCGTGTCCTCCAGACCCCCAGAGATGCTGCCTGAGTTACTCGAGCACTGTGCTACCTGTTCAAATGAACATGGACAGGTACATGGATATAACATGTACCTGTTATGGGCCAACACGGGCTAATGGGAGAAGCTTAGATGAGGCATCTGGGAGTGTGTGGACAAGTAGGACCGAAGATAGACACAAAAATCTGGAATTAGTCAGTTCACATCAGTTCTGATCATCAGTTTTGTTAGAAAATGTGTCTTTGTCCATAACATGCATCCATTCCTCTCGGCTGCTTGTACATTTAAGCCACCAGTGTTTATATAGAGCATTTAGAGTGTACTGGCATAAGCAGTCTGCAGGTCCGTACATCTCTGAGTGTGCTAATGTGTTTGGACGATGGTGAATTGATTGTTTTGCTCCAGTATAGAACATTAATTCTGCACAGTAAACATGGGGAGTTCAGATCTACTGAAAGGTCCCAGGGGACTACTTTACAACCCTGCTCCAATCACGGCCAATTTGCCATCAGCTGCTATTTGGCTACAAACCATTCTGTCTCTGCAATATAACCAGGAAATGATTTTAAAACGTACAAACTTAAATTCAACTTATTTTAATTAATCAACACTGAAGATTCCACACTTATTCAGGCCAAATTTCACAATCTTGTCTCTGCATCTGTTTAATTATGTAGACATTTACATTTTATTGCTGAAGACTTCTGTTCTCTGTCTTCATTTCTTCTTAAAGCACAAGGTTCTGTGACATGGAGTTGTAGAGCTGTACAGCACAGAGTCAGGCCCTTCGCCCCACCTCATCCATGCTGCCCAAGTTGGTTCACTGGTCCAGTCCTGCATTTGCCCCATGGGCCTCTAAACTCTTCCTACCCAGACATTTGTCCAAATATCTTTTCAGTCATAATTGCATCTGCTTCTATAGCTTCTTCTGGCAACTGATTCCAGATATGGACTGCCCTCTGAGTGAAAAGTTGCTCCTGAAGTCCCCCTTAAATCTCTCCCCTCTCACCTTAAGCCTGTGCCCTCTAGTTTTAGAATCTTATACCCTGGGATAAAGATTGTGAGTGTTCACTTTATCCGTGCCCCTCATGATCTTGTACACCTCAATAGGTCACCCCTCAGCCTCCTACACTCCAAAGAAAAAACTCTCAGCCTATCCACCCTCCCTCTGTAATCACACCCACAAGCCCAGCTAACATCCTGGTGAATCTCTTCCAACTTAATGACATCTTTTCTGTAGCTGAGTGACCTGAACTGCCCATGGCTCTGAACAACCTCTGGTTGCCTTGAAAATACGGTCATGTCAAAGCTTGGGATAATTACATTTTATCATACTGTTTATTTCAACAAGATGAAACAAAGGTATTAATGGTGAATGTTATTAATCTCTGAAATTCTTGCATCATAGTGATTCACCAGGATTCTGTGCAGTTTCAGTCACTGAGTTCTCCCAAGACCTCAGTCCAGGAGAACGAAGGACAGGAGGAGTGAAACAATGTCCTGTGCACAGCCGAACAACTGGCGGTCATTGTTTCAGGTCACTGCCAGGGGAACAGGGAGCTCCTGGGTGAATCATCTTCTGGTGGCCTTTCTGACAAGAGATGTCAACTCACGTCCCAACAGAGCAATCAACTCTGAAACGTCACATTTTCCTGGGCTTGGTCAATTTGAATGCTGACTAGATTTAATCTACTGGTAGTTAAGGGGGAGGGAGGGATGGGGGGAGAAGGAAGGGAGGGAGGGAGGCCAACAAAAGCATGGATACAGATCTAGTTGAAAGACATGGTCTTGCTCATCACTCTCACCAGCCTCAGCACCAGAGTGCAGAGTGAGAGAACACTTTGAAATCCTGCCGCAACATCTAGGAAGATCTGCAAGCTCCTTCATTAAGTTGGGTCAGTCAGCCTGACCACTTGAAAGGTTTATATTAATGGGCTGGTGAGAGCAAGGGAAAGAATGTGATCATTGGCCGTTAATGAAGCTCTTGAACCGCTCCCTGAACCCAGTGTGTTAATACAGTCAATACAGTGAACATTAACTCAGCAAATGGCAGACTGCCACGACATGCTTGTCCATAAATCAACGTGGTGACTGGAAGCTGGTTAATGTGGTCTTCCCTTAAACTCGAACAGCTGAACATGCTCAACATCATGGGCCTAACACACAGTGCTGGAGGGACTCAGCTGGTTAGGCAGCGTCTGTGGAGGGAATGGACTGACCACGTTTCAGGTCGGGACCCCTGTACACAGCAATGCAGACCAGTGCTTATCGGTTCATGTTGCCTGCAGGCTGTAATTATGACAACCAGTAGGCAGTGTAAAGGTATGCAGGTCTAGATAGGGTTGCCAACTTCCTCACTCCCAAATACGGGACAAGATGACGTCTCCCAACCCGGGCGGCCGCCATTGGTGGAGCGGGAGCACGTGGCCGCTGGCTGGGTGAGGTCACGTGGGGTGCGGGGCGGTGACGTCACCCTTTGTCCCTTATTTGGGAGTGAGGAAGTTGGCAACCCTACTAATACGGGACAAGGACGGTCCCGTACGGCACAAACTAATTTAGCCCAAAATACGGGATGTCCCGGCTAATACGGGACAGTTGGCAACCCTAGGTCTAGGTGACAATTGTGCATTTTTCTTCATCGAGAAACACATAGTTAAAGAAGCATTAAAAAGAACATTTGTCTTTGTACTGCATAAGGTTTACATGTATAAAACTTGGTTGATATCTCTACTGCATGCGTGGTCTAGATTGTTGTAAAGAGATTTTCATATATTCATCATTTCACAAGTGATAGGAGCAGAATTAGGCCAGTCGGCCCATCAAGTCTACCCCGCCATTCAATCATGGCTGATCTATCTCTCCCTCTCAACCCCATTCTCCTGCCTTCTCCACAACCTGACACCCGTACTAATCAAGAATCTATCTCTGCCTTAAAATATCCACTGACTTGGCCTCCACATCCTTCTGTGGCAATGAATTCCACAGATACATCACCCTCTGGCGAAAGAAGTTCCCCCTCATCTCCTTCCTAAAGGAAGAAGTATTTTGCAGGCATTCCACTCACTATGAATATCTACGAAACATGTAGAAATTCAGAACAGTTATCTTTTCTGGAGTCTGATTCTACTAAACCCTTCAATTAGATCAAGAAGACTGTTGAAATAATAGTCCGTTGATTTTTGTAATCCTTTTCCGTGATATATTTAGGCCCTGTGAAAGCAGGTTGCTGGCTGTGTTGGAAGCTGGTGAGCAGTTTCATGCAGAGTTGCTGAGTGCCAGGGGCAGCTCGTGTGACAAGGCGTGTAAGCTGATGAGGACGGCAGGTCTGCTCTTCCCTTTCTCTCGGTATTTTGTTCATCTGTCAACCTCCTCCAATTTCAAAGGAACGGCCACCTACTCTCCCAAAAGCAATTTATTTTACTCGTTATGAGTTGCAAATGATTTTTCACTGGAATGTGGGCAGTGTTTTTCTTTAGGCACAATTGTGTCATGCAAGATTAACATTATTACCTCTGCTTTTGTGGAGGTGTTCCTTTTAACAGAGACAGCTGTGGGCGGATTACAGAAATTAGCTGAAGCAGCAGAACTATGCCTGCTTCAATACATGACAGTTAAAAGGGAAAATAACTTTGTGGGTGACATGAACAGTAAGGAGTAGAACAGAGAAGCAGGAGCAAGCTGTTTACCCCTTCAAGTGCGGCCATTCATCCATGTGCATCGTGGCTGTACTGAGATCCATCTCCCTGTGTCTTTTCTCCCATATCCATTCAACATCAAAACTCTACCTCATTTGTTGAACTAGCGACTGACCCAGCAACCACTGACATCCACAGGAGCTCTGAATTCCTGTTACCATCTGCGCGTAGATGTTATTGAAGAGATCTACAGGAGGCACTGCCTCAAAAAGGCAGCATCAGAGACCCACACCACCCTGGCCACACTCTCACTGACCCACACCACCCTGGCCACACTCTCACTGACCCACACCACCCTGGCCACACTCTCACTGACCCACACCACCCTGGCCACACTCTCACTGACCCACACCACCCTGGCCACACTCTCACTGACCCACACCACCCTGGCCACACTCTCACTGACCCACACCACCCTGGCCACACTCTCACTGACCCACACCACCCTGGCCACGCTCTCATCTCGCTGCTACCATTGGGAAGAAGGTACAGGAGCCCGAAAACTGTGACCTCCAGGTTCAAGAACAGCTTCTTCCCAACAACCATCAGGCTCCAGAACACTGCACAACACTGACCTCAGCAACTGTGATCTTCTACGGACTGTGTCTATGTTTGCGCTACGGACTTGGGTTTTGCATTATCATGGTTACCTGGTATTGTGGTTATTAATTGCATATTATCAGTGTGTTATGTGTGGTGTATACGGCCCTGTAAAGCTGCAGCAAGGATGAATGTCACTATTTTGTTGTCGGTTCATAAGACAATTAAATACTCGTGACTCTTGACTTAATTTTTGAAAGATCTGGTTCTAATTTTTACACCAATCCTAACCAATGGAAATTGTTTATATCCACTCCTACTTTGCTTTTCTGAAACTTTTGACCCCTGATAGATTCTGAGAGTACAATGGTTATTTCTGTGTCATCACCTGCAATTCGAGCACTGGAGTTGGGGTACACTGGTAAACCTACCATTCTGCTAAACCTACACCTCACTCCTCCTGGGCTGAGCGATCCCTTCTAAGGTGCTCACTCCTCTCTATGTACTCCAGCGTTTACATAACTTCTAAACCACTGTACCCCGCTCAGTATATATAAAGACCAGCATCTGAAGAAGGGTTCCCACCCGAAACGTCACCTATTCCTTTTCTACAGAGATGCTGTGTGACCTGCTGAGTTACTCCAGCACTTTGTGTCTATCTTCAATAGAAAGAGCAATATCTGATTATCGTCTGCATCCACCCTTGGCAGTTCACAGCTTCATGTAGAGGACCCTGCATATTTTTCACAACCTCCACTGTTGCTATTGGTGACAACCTTCACGAGTCACCATTCAGAAAGTATTCTATTTCAGGGCAACATTGGATGCCCCAGTTTTTGTCAACATTGGAGTTATTTTTGTCACAGTTTTACCCATTTGATCCATCATTTAATATTTATCAAAAGTTCTTGGAAATCGGATATGTACTTCAGCACGTATTCTGGTGTCAGTGACCGACACGTCTATCCTTTATCTCATGTCGTTTATTAAAGTGCGGTCCCATCACCGTCCACGTTGTTCATTAGTCACCAGGACAACTTTGAAGTCTTGCAGATTAGATCAACACTCTGCCATCTGCTGCCTAACATGGCCTGCCAAGTCTAGGACTGGATCAGAGTTGGAGAACAGCTGAGCTCATTGTCAATGTTCTTTTACATTGTTTCTCCAGTCCATCCCCTGCCCCCGCGACCTTACATCATGCAACAAAACCCTGTCACCCTGGGCCTTGTCATTTCAGGCTGAAGTCAACAATGGCGGACCCATCAAAGGTACAGTAGGTGAATGAGAAAATATAAGGAACGTTCTTCACTGCCTCCCAGCGTCAGAGATCCAGGTACGATCCCGACCTCGGGTGCTGCATGTGTGGAGTTTGCATGTTCTCTCTGTGACCTCGTGGGTTTCCTCTGCTTGCTCCGGTTTCTTCCTGAGACTTGAAGGTTTGTAGGTTAATTGGCCTCTAAATTGTGTTGGGAGTGGGTGAGAAAGTGGGATAACATGGAACCAGTGTGAAAGGGTGATGGATGATCAACATGGACACAGTAGGCCAAAGGGCCTGTTCTCACGCTGTATCTCCAAACTAAACTAAAAAGTCTCAGATTGTCATTGGCAAATGAAAAATAAATGTGTTTACAACAGATGTCCAAGAATATCACATAGAAAATAGGTGCAGTAGGAGGCCATTTGGCCCTTCGAGCCAGCATTGCCATTCATTGTGATCATGGCTGATCATCCACAATCAGTAACCTGTGCCTGCCTTCTCCCCATATCCCTTGATTCCACTAGCCCCTAGAGCTCTATCTAACTCTCTTTTAAATTCTTCCAGTGAATTGGCCTTCACTGCCCTCTGTGGCAGAGAATTCCACAAATTCACAACTCTCTGGGTGAAAAAGTTTTTTCTCATTTCAGTTTTAAATGGCCTCCCCTTTATTCTTAGACTGTGGCCCCTGGTTCTGGAATGCCTGGTTCTGTTAAATGATATAAAAAGATAAGCCTGTAATGTTGATTATTTGAACTCCAATAAAGACTTCACTGTGGAAAAGTTTTAGAAAATACTAGACCAAGTGGACCCATTGGGTCCAAACCTCTCCTGCATTGGTGCAGGACCCCCTCCTCGCCTCACTCCCCCTTCTCCCCTTCCTCCTCCCCTCCCCTCCACCCCCTCTCCCCTCCCCTCCCCCTCCCCACTCCATCCCCCTCAACCCCCTCCTCCCTCCCTCGGAGATAGATTTAAACTTTAAAATGTGAATAACTTAAAAAATATAACACCGATTTCAATTAAACCTTCCATTAGCACCAAAGGGACGACGGTGAGTAAGATGGGCCTCAAATTGTCACGCTATCGTGTACCGTTTTGGCTGTAGTTCAGTAACAAACAAACAAACAAACAAACGAGAGTTTTAGTACATAGATACACAATTTGACATAACGGTTACGTGTTTATATTGCAGAAAATCTTTAAAATAAACACTAAATCAAACCACATCAAATCTGAAAATTCATTTCTAACTGTGTGGAAGCCAATAATGAGTTTAGTCAGACAGCAAGAATCAGTCCGAAGAAGGGTCCCGACCCGAAACATCAGCTGCCTGACCCGCTGAGTTCCTCCAGCACCTTGTGTTTTACTCAAGATTCCAGCACCTGCAGTTCCTGATGTCTCCACAGAACACTGACCCATATTTTCGTCAGTCTACTCTGAAACTGTTGATATTTGTCCCATGCAGCGGACAATTTAGACTAAAAGCATGATCATGAATTGAAATCACTTTTACTTCTCGCCAATTTTTTTAATTACATTGCCCTGCATTCCTGAAGACTACATATAATCAGTCGACTCTCGATATATTGAGATGTTGAATCAGTATGGATAGAAATGAGAAATTGTAAGGGTAAAAAGACCCTAATGGGAGTTATCTATAGGCCCCCAAACAGTAGCCTCGACATAGGGTGCAAGTTGAATCAGGAGATAAAATTGGCGTGTCAAAAATGTAATGCTACGGTGGTTATGGGAGATTTCAACATGCAGGTAGACTGGGAAAATCAGGTTGGAAATGGACCCCAGGAAAGAGAGTTTGTAGAGTGCCTTCGAGATGGATTCTTAGAACAGCTTGTACTGGAGCCTACCAGGGAGAAGGCAATTTTGGATTTAGTGTTGTGTAATGATCCTGATCTGATAAGGGGACTAGAGGTAAAAGAGCCATTAGGAGGCAGTGATCACAACATGATAGGTTTTACTCTGCAAATGGAAAGGCAGAAGGGAAAATCGGAAGTGTCAGTATTACAGTATAGCAAAGGGGATTACAGAGGCATGAGGCAGGAGCTGGCCAAAATTGACTGGAAGGAGGCCCTAGCAGGGAAGACGGTAGAACAGCAATGGCAGGTATTCCTGGGAATAATGCAGAGGTTGCAGGATCAATTTATTCCAAAGAGGTGGAAATACTTTAAGGGGAGTAAGAGACACCTGTGGCTGACAAGGGAAGTCAGGGACAGGATAAAAATTAAGGAGAGGAAGTATAACATAGCAAAGAAGAGTGGGAAGACAGAGGATTGGGACTCTTTTAAAGAGCAACAAAAGTTAACTAAAAAGGCAATACGGGGAGAAAAGATGAGGTACGAGGGTAAACTAGCCAATAATATAAAGGAGGATAGCAAAAGTTTTTTTAGGTACGTGAAGAGGAAAAAAATAGTCAAGGCAAATGTGGGTCCCTTGAAGACAGAAGCAGGGGAATTTATTATGGGGAACAAAGAAATGGCAGACGAGTTAAACCGTTACTTTGGATCTGTCTTCACTGAGGAAGATACACACAATCTCCCAAATATTCTAGGGGCCGGAGAACCTAGGGTGATGGAGGAACTGAAGGAAATCCACATTAGGCAGGAAATGGTTTTGGGTAGACTGATGGGACTGAAGGCTGATAAATCCCCAGGGCCTGATGGTCTGCATCCCAGGGTACTTAAGGAGGTGGCTCTAGAAATAGTGGAAGCATTGGAGATCATTTTTCAATGTTCTATAGATTCAGGATCAGTTGCTGTGGATTGGAGGATAGCAAATGTTATCCCACTTTTTAAGAAAGGAGGGAGAGAGAAAACAGGTAATTATAGACCAGTTAGTCTGACATCAGTGGTGGGGAAGATGCTGGAGTCAATTATAAAAGACGAAATTGCTGAGCATTTGGATAGCAGTAACAGGATCATTCCGAGTCAGCATGGATTTACGAAGGGGAAATCATGCTTGACAAATCTACTGGAATTTTTTGAGGATGTAACTAGGAAAATTGACAGGGGAGAGTCAGTGGATGTGGTGTACCTCGACTTTCAGAAAGCCTTCGACAAGGTCCCACATAGGAGATTAGTGGGCAAAATTAGGGCACATGGTATTGGGGGTAGGGTACTGACATGGATAGAAAATTGGTTGACAGACAGAAAGCAAAGAGTGGGGATAAATAGGTCCCTTTCGGAATGGCAGGCAGTGACCAGTGGGGTACCGCAAGGTTCGGTGCTGGGACCCCAGCTATTTACGATATACATTAATGACTTAGACGAAGGGATTAAAAGTACCATTAGCAAATTTGCAGATGATACTAAGCTGGGGGGGTAGTGTGAATTGTGAGGAAGATGCAATAAGGCTGCAGGGTGACTTGGACAGGTTGTGTGAGTGGGCGGATACATGGCAGATGCAGTTTAATGTAGATAAGTGTGAGGTTATTCACTTTGGAAGTAAGAATAGAAAGGCAGATTATTATCTGAATGGTGTCAAGTTAGGAGGAGGGGGAGTTCAACGAGATCTGGGTGTCCTAGTGCATCAGTCAATGAAAGGAAGCATGCAGGTACAGCAGGCAGTGAAGAAAGCCAATGGAATGCTGGCCTTCATAACAAGAGGAGTTGAGTATAGGAGCAAAGAGGTCCTTCTACAGTTGTACCGGGCCCTGGTGAGACCGCACCTGGAGTACTGTGTGCGGTTTTGGTCTCCAAATTTGAGGAAGGATATTTTTGCTATGGAGGGCGTGCAGCGTAGGTTCACTAGGTTAATTCCCGGAATGGCGGGACTGTCGTATGTTGAAAGGCTGGAGCGATTGGGCTTGTATACACTGGAATTTAGAAGGATGAGGGGGGATCTTATTGAAACGTATAAGATAATTAGGGGATTGGACACATTAGAGGCAGGAAACATGTTCCCAATGTTGGGGGAGTCCAGATCAAGGGGCCACAGTTTAAGAATAAGGGGTAGGCCATTTAGAACGGAGATGAGGAAGAACTTTTTCAGTCAGAGAGTGGTGAAGGTGTGGAATTCTCTGCCTCAGAAGGCAGTGGAGGCCAGTTCGTTGGATGCTTTCAAGAGAGAGCTGGATAGAGCTCTTAAGGATAGCGGAGTGAGGGGGTATGGGGAGAAGGCAGGAACGGGGTACTGATTAAGAGTGATCAGCCATGATCGCATTGAATGGCGGTGCTGGCTCGAAGGGCTGAATGGCCTACTCCTGCACCTATTGTCTATTGTCTATTGTCTATTGAAATGTGCAGTGTATACATGTACAGAGAATAATATTTTTCTCTTTGACATGCAGCAGTATGCATCATACTTACTGTTTATAAACAACACTTTTTTTGTAGAAATGAGGCCCTCATTTACTCCCCAGTGTATGTACAAAATGTGTCTGGTGGTATGGGGAGTCTAGTTTTGGTAACTGCTACAACGTGGTCCAGGTATCTCCACATCATCACTCTGCCTCTCAATTGCTCAGGAGCAACTTATCACCACAGCAGGAGAGCTGTCTATCTTCCCAAGACAGACACAAAATGTTGGCATAACTCAGCGGGCCAGGCAACGTCTCTGGAGAGAAGGAATGGGTGACGTTTCGGGTCGAGACCCTTCTTCAGACTCAGGGCAGGTTTAGTTTAGTTTAGAAATACAGCATGGAAACAGGCCCTTTCGGCCCACCGGGTCCGCGCCGACCAGCGATCCCCGCATACTAACACTACCCTATACCCACTAGGGACAATTTTTGCATTTACCAAGCCAATTAACCGATAAACCTGTACATCTTTGGAGTGTGGGAAGAAACCGAAGATCTCGGAGAAAACCCATGCATGTCACGGGGAGAACGTACAAACTCCATACAGACAGCACCCGTAGTCAGGATCGAACCCAGGTCTCCGGCGCTGCATTCGCTGAAAGGCAGCAACTCTACCGCTGCGCCACCGTGCCCTGTTGTCCTAACAGCAGGCCACCGCTCTGAACCCAGAGCTGAACATGCTGCCAATAAATATTCTCAACCCCAGTAAGTCGGCCATATACTCATCAAAATATTATTTGTTTGAATTTGCCAATAACAATGTTGTCAGGTCTTATCGACCTCCATCTGCAAAGTGCTGACTTTCCGTAAGCTCTTTGTGCAGCTGGTACTTCAAAGTCTGACACTGCTGAGGAACAGATGGTGCGTTAGCAAGTTGTAAGTGCCTGGGAAAGGGCAGTTCTTTGTCTTCACTAAAGAATCACACCATCAGCCCGAGGTGTGGACACTCCTTCCAGCTTCTCATGATTCATTTCAAACCTTGGTTCTGTGTCAAGTATCAAGCTGCGGGATGTAGAAGAGACCCTAGTGAGAGCCTCATCGATAATGGAAGAGGGGAAGCCCCGTTTCCTGAAGAATGAGGACATTTCTGATTGCAAAGGATGTCATTAAACTGGAAAGAGTGCAAACAAGATTTCTGAGGATGTTTAGGAAGGAATTGCAGATGCTGGTTCACTCCAAAGAGAGACACTAAAAGCTGGAGTAACAGCGGGTCAGGAAGCATCTGTGGAGAACATGGATAGGTGACGTTTCACAGAGTGCTGGAGTAACTCAGCGGCTCAGGCAGCATCTGTGGAGAACATGGAGAGGTGACGTTGCACAGAGTGCTGGAGTAACTCAGCGGGTCAGGCAGCATCTGTGGAGAACATGGATAGGTGACGTTTCACAGAGTGCTGGAGTAACTCAGTGGGTCAGGCAGCATCTGTGGAGAACATGGAGAGGTGATGTTTCACAGAGTGTTGGAGTAACTCAGCGGGTCAGGCAGCATCACTGGAGGAAAGGGATAGGTGACGTTTCGGGAGAAAGGGGATGCAAGGGTTACTTGAAGTTCAAAAAATCAACGATCGTACCGCTCGTGTGTAAGCTGTTCAAGCGAAATATGAGGTGCTGTTCCTCCAATTTGCACATGGTCTCACTCTGACAATGGAGGAGGCCCAGGACAGAAAGGTCAGTGTTGGAATGGGAGAGGGAGGGAATCGGAGGGCGGATGGGGATTTGAGGGGGAGGGAGAATGGGGGGGGGGGAATGGGAGGGGGGATGGGGGGGAATTAAAGTGTTTGGCAACTGGGAGACCAGTCCGCCTTGGGCTATGCAATCTCAGGTTCCTAATAAATCTAGTTACAGAGAAAAAGCCTAGGAGCTGCAATAATGTTGGTTGGAAGATCGGGACTTGACACTGTTTTTTCAGAGGACTGTTCAGCTGATTACAGCAGGGAAGCAGCTGTTCCTGAATCTGGTACCCCTCCAACACATGGACATCACCATTCACCATCCAAGGGCCACAAACCTGCTGCAGCCTCACGAGCAATGTTGTGGGAACACTCGCACATTGCACACAGGAGTTGACTTTCCAATCCACAAACTTTATACATCATTGTTGTTCAGTTACTTGTAAAGTTCCAGAAATTAAGTTTGCTTTGATAACATCCCAGGAATGTGGAGTGACTGCAGTTGTGATAAACTAGTGCTGGTTAAACTGGTGCTGGTTAAACTGGTGGTAAATTGGTGCTGGTTAAACTGCTGCTGGTTTTACCTGGTGCTAGTTAAACTGGTGATAAACTGGTGCTGGTTAAACTGGAGCTGGTTAAAATGGTGCTGGTTAAACTGGTGGTAAATTGGTGCTGGTTAAACTGGTGCTGGTAAAAATTGTGCTGGTTTTACCTGGTGCTAGTTAAACTGGTGATAAACTGGTGCTGGTTAAACTGGAGCTGGTTGAAATGGTGCTGGTAAAACTGGTGCTAATTTAACTGGTGATAACCCGATGCTGGTTAAACTGGTGATAGACTGGTGCTGGTTAAACTGGTGATAAACCGGTGTTGGTTTAACTGGTGATAAACTGGTGCTGGTTTAACTGTTGATAAACTGGTGCTGGTTAAACTGGTACTGGTTTAAGTGGTGATAAACCGGTGCTGGTTAAACTGGTGATAAACTAGTGCTGGTTTAAGTGGTGATAAACTAGTGCTGGTTAAACTGGTAGGTTTGGAGATACAGCAGCATATTGGGCTGCTGTAGATTGATTGGTTCGGACCAGCCAAGCTGAAAACAAACCTTTCTCAGTCATTTGAGGATTAACGGCGCAAATGCTTTCTATTTACAAAACTTAATTGCAGATTCATGCTGCACAGTTGTCGTTTGTTGATGAATAATCCCCATGTTCTGAGATAGCATAGACTCTAGCAGTGGATCAGCTGTGCTACGCAGCTTAGCAGTCAGTAATGTCACTCTGAACATGGGGATATTTTGCAGCCAGACCAGATTCTGACTTCATCTGAAATATAAACTCACGCAAAGCAAGTCCATCGATAAATATTCCCTCCTCAGCCCAGGCTCTTAATGTATCTTGATTAACTGTGCAGAAACGAACTGCAGATGCTGGTTTACACCAAAGATAGACACAAAATGCTGGAGTAACTCAGCGGGTCAGGCAGCATCTCTGGAGAGAAGGAATAGGTGACGTTTCGGGTCAAGTCCCTTCTTCAGACTTAGTCTGAGGGGCGGCACGGTGGCACAGCGGTAGAGTTACTGCCTTCCAGCGAATGCAGCGCCGGAGATCCGGGTTCGATCCCGACTACGGGTGCTGTCTGTACGGAGTTTGTGCGTTCTCCCCGTGACCTGCGTGGGTTTTCTCTGAGATCTTCGGTTTCCTTTCACACTCCAAAGACGTACAGGTGTGTAGGTTAATTGGCTTGGTGTAAATATAAATTGTCCTTAGTGTGTGTAGGATAGTGTTAGTGAGCGGGGATCACTGGTCGGTGCGGACTCAGTGGGCCAAAGGGCCTGTTTTCACACTGTGTCTCTAAACTAAACTAAAGGGTTGAAACATCACCCATTCCTTCTCTCCACTGATGCTGCCTGTCCTGCTGAGTTACTCCAGCAATTTGTGTCCATCTATGATGAACTGTTTCTCTATGATGAACTGTTTCTCTGACTAAGAACAACTCATTTAGCCTCCACTGTTTATCATATCATCATATCATATATATACAGCCGGAAACAGACCTTTTCGGCCCTCCAAGTCCGTGCCGCCCAGCGATCCCCGTACATTAACACTATCCTACACCCACTAGGGACAATTTTTACATTTACCCAGCCAATTAACCTACATACCTGTACGTCTTTGGAGTGTGGGAGGAAACCGAAGATCTCGGAGAAAACCCACGCAGGTCACGGGGAGAACGTACAAACTCCTTACAGTGCAGCACCCGTAGTCAGGATCGAACCTGAGTCTCCGGCGCTGCATTCGCTGTAAAGCAGCAACTCTACCGCTGCGCTACCGTGCCGCCCTAGTTTACAAGCGTCCAGAGCGGCCTTGTGTTGCTCTTTCCCCTTACACCACCATCCTGTCATCACTTACATTGTCCTGCCTCACACTTGTACTGGACCTTCCTTGCCGACCCCGTCCTTCCCTCTTCCTCATTGCTATATCTTCAAACTTCTTTCATTTCTAACTGTTTCCAGTTCTGATGAAATATTCAGAGGTACAGCACAGAAACAGGCCCTTCGGCCCACCGAGTCCGCGCCGACCAGCGATCCACACACATTGTCACGACCCCATGCACACCAGGGACAATTTTCACATTTATGCCAAGCCAATTAACCTACAAACCTGAACGTCTCTGGGGTGTGAGATGAAACCGAAGATCTTGGTCTTTGAAAACTCACCCATGTTATTGACCTGAAATATTAATCCACAGCTGAAATGTAAGAGAGGGTGGGGACGGGCAAAGTAAAAGAATAGAAGACTGTCTGGAGGTTTGTGTAAACAGTAGAGAGTGAATAATGTGTCGTTGCTGAGCCTGCTCAGAGCAGTGGGTGCAAGTGCTACAACCAGCCACTGGGCTAAAGAGCAGAGACATTTGGCAAAAGGCTTGGTGTGCACGTGCTTACAGTTCAGTTCAGTTCAGGTCAGAGCTGCGTTTGGCACCAGTATGCTCATCTGATGAATGAATAATTCAATGGTGACCATTCACGGATCACAGGCATTACAATCAGGCAGCCAGCATTGTGATCGTGTTCACGAGTGAGAGGAGTCGAATGAGGCTATTCAGTCCATCAAGTCTACTCTGCCATTCAATCATGGCTGATCTATCTCTCCCTCCTAACTCCATTATCCTGCCTTCTCTCCACACCCCCCGACACCTGTACTAATCTAGAATCTATCTGTCTCTACCTTAAAAATATCAATTGACAGCCTCCACAGCCTTCTGTGGCAATAAATCCCAGAGATTCACCACCCTCTGACTAAAGAAAATCCCCCTCATCTCCTTCCTAAAGGAACGTCCTTTGATTCTGCTGCTGTGGCCTCTGGTCCAAGACTCTCCCACTAGTGGAACCAGCCTCTCCACATCCACTCTACTCTGGCCACGTGCTCTGTGGCATGGTGTAAGTGCCCCAGAGAGGGAAACCCTTGTTGGGAAAGCACAGGGAGGTGGAGCGGATGGTTGAGGCAGACAGGCTCATGATATCTGCTGGGGCCCTGGAGTCTTGAAAAGCTCAGCAAACATCTCCAAAGATCCACAAACTGGGAGCATTTGAGGCAAGTAGTTGATATTTTAGCAGTCTTTAAACATCTTTAAACTTACAGAGATCAGGGAGGGCATGCACATTGATCTCCCAATCAACGTTCCACAGATGGGCAGAGGTCAGATGCAATGTTCTGTCATTCTGTCAGCTTCAATGTACACTCTCAATCATGGCCATGTTACTGTTAGCCAAAGCCGCCTCCGATACTAATATTACATTTGAACTGAAGCTACAAGATTAAGCTCACAGCAAAGCCTTCAAAATACCATGGTACAGGAACCAAGATTATTGTCTTAAAAAGACACCAGAGTGCTGGAGTAACTCAGCAGCTCAGGCAGCATCTCTGGAGAACATGGATAGGTTCTCCACAGATGCTGCCTGACCCGCTGAGTTAGAGACACAGCGCAGAAGCAGGCCCTTCGCCCAACGAGTCCGTGCTGACCAGCGATCCCCGCACACTAACACCATCCTGCACACACTAGAGACATTTTTTAACATTTATACCAAGTCAATTAACCTATAAACTTGTACGTCTTTGGAGGGGGTAGTTTAGGTGGGAAGGGACGAGTTGACCGGGGAGTTGCGGAGGGAACGGTCTCTGCGGAACGCAGAAAGGGGTGGAGAGGGGAAGATGTGGCCAGTAGTGGGATCCCGTTGGAGGTGACGGAAATGTTGGAGGATTATATGCTGTATGCGACAGCTGATGGGGTGGAAGGTGAGGACAAGGGGGGCTCTGTCCTTGTTACGAATGGGGGGAGGGGGAGCAAGAGCGGAGCTGCGGGATATCGAGGAGACCCTAGTGAGAGCCTCATCTGTAATGGAAGAGGGGAACCCCCGTTCCCTAAAGAATGAGGACATCTCTGATGCCCTGGTATGGAACACCTCATCCTGGGCACAGATGCGGTGTAGATGGAGGTTAAAACATGCTTGACAAACAGATTCTCATCATCCGTCTTGGCATGATGATCATAGAGTTGGGGTTAACAACCTCGGGACTTAGTATTGACTAAAGTGGGTGGTGGAAGCAGTTGTAGTTCTAGCACTTAAAATATAACCAGATATACACTGGAAAGGCAGACAAACTGCCAGAGGGGGTAGTTGAGGCAGGAACTATCACAACATTTAAAAGACATTTGGACAGCTACATGGATAGGAAAGGTTTAGAGTGGTTTGGGCCAAATGGGATATCTTGGCTGGCATCGACGAGTTGGGATGAAGGGCCTGTTTCCGTGCTGCATGACTCCATAACTGGCCTGATGAGCTGGCAAGAGTTCAATGGGCCAAGCGGCCTGATTGTGTGCTGTGATTTTCTAAGTTGGGGCATTGCATCGGCCTCCCTCCCCCGCAGCGAGCAGCGTTAGACAAGCACCCTCCATCCATCCAGCCCATTGATTAGCATCCGTATAATCCCACAATGTGCTTCACATGAAGCACACAGTTAAAACACTGCCACCGTGAGAGTGTACTTGTCATCCACTCAACACCCCTCATGGAAACCAGAGACACACTGTAGAACCATCCTTCACTCTGCACTGCGTTTAGTCTCTGCCACTCCTGCACTTCATTTCAAGAGAGTTGCACTTTGTGATCACTTTTATTATAGGCATTAGTTTACAAATAAAACATAGGAGTTTTGACACAGTTCTGAACTCCGCGATATTTCAATTCTGAAAAATAACTATAAACAGCAGAGTACTCCAAATATATTTCAACACCTGTTCATGTCAGAAACCTACTTGTGAAGAGTACCAATGCTGGCTGAAGGAGCACAGATTGAAGAGAGACATGAGCTTCGCTGTGCTGTATTGTCCAGCAGAGGAGGATAGTGGAGGACAGGGGAAGGGTGTGTGTGGGTTGGGGGAGCATGCCTTTGAGAGTGGTCTGTGCATGCCCCTGGTGCCCAGTGACACCCAGCAGTGACAGTGACAGTGACACACCTCTCTCTGGTGACAGCTCACACCCCCCACTACACCCTTCACTACATCCAGTCGGTTCAGTTTAGTTTATTGTCACGTGTACCGAGGTACAGTGAAAAGCTTTTGTTGCGTGCTATCCAGTCAGCGGAAAGACAATGCACGATTACAATCAAGCCATTTACAATGTCTAGATACATGATATGGGAATAACGTTCAGTGCAAGGTAAAGCCAGTAACGTCCGATCAAGGATAGTCCGAGGGTCACCAATGAGGTAGATAGTGGTTCAGCACTGCTCTCTGGTTGTGGTAGGATGATTCAGTTGCCCGATAACAGATGGGAAGAAACTGTCCCTGAATCTGGAGGTGTGCGTTTTCACACTTCTGTACCTCTTGCCCGATGGGAGAGGGGAGAAGGGGGAGTGACCGGGGTGCGACTCGTCCTTGATTATGCTGCTGGCCTTGCCGAGGCAGCGTGAGGTGTAGATGGAGTCAATGGAATGGAGGTTGATGTGTGTGATGGTCTGGGCTGCTGGCCTTGCCGAGGCAGCGTGAGGTGTAGATGGAGTCAATGGAAGAGAGGTTGGTTTGTGTGATGGTCTGGGTTGCTGGCCTTGCCGAGGCAGCGTGAGGTGTAGATGGAGTCAATGGAAGGGAGGTTGGTTTGTGTGATGGTCTGGGCTGCGTCCACAATCCGCTGCAATTTCTTGCTGTCCTGGATGGAGCTGTTATCAAACCAAGCTGTGCTGCATCCTGATAAAATGCTCTCTATGGTTGAAGCGCTGAATCTCAACATTCAACAGAATAGATTATTGAAGCAGCGACCTAAAAGGTCACGTTGACTGCAACTAACTTCAAAGAAATTAGTGCAGAGACCCTGAGCACCATTGGGAAGCCAGTTATTCCATTTTGCTTCAAACATACTTTCATCTCTTGTATTTTAAAAAGCCACAACACAGATATAATTCCAGCTTCCTTTGGCATTGAACCAGTGAGTGAAGATTAGAGACGTGACGGGGTTGGGCATTCATTCCCACAGAATTCTGCAAAGAACAACCTGATCCTTGGTGAAATGAGGCTATGCAGCAGGATCTGCAATCAAACTGTTCCTTCCCTCACTCAGTCCATGCATAAAGTAGGTCAAATATAAAAATATCACAACTAGGCTTCCTGGGAACAAGAAGATTAACACAAAATGTTGGAGTAACTCAGCGGGACAGGCAGCGTCTCTGGAGAGAAGGAATGGGTGACGTTTCACAGAGTGCTGGAGTAACTCAGCGGGTCAGGCAGCATCTGTGGAGAACATGAATAAGTGATGTTTCACAGAGTGCTGAAGTAACTCAGCGGGTCAGGCAGCATCTCTGGAGTGAAGGAATGCATTCTCTCCTCTCCAGAGATGCTGCTTGTCCTGCTGAGTAACACCAGCATTTTGTGTCCATCTTTGGTTTAAACCAGCATCTGCAGTTCCTTCCTACACATCCCTGGAACAAGTGTGTTTATTCACACTATTTACCTTCAATCAGGAATCAACTCCATCTTTACATTGCGGAGAAATATTCTCCTCTCATTCTCTCTTTCTGGTCAACAAGATCCCCAGTTTAAGTTGATGAAGATGATTTTGTTGAGTTCCGATTACAAAGAAGATCTAGAAATAAAATATGATTAACACACATGAAGGAAATATCTGTCAGGAAATGGAGAGGTGTTATCCTGAAGTCAGATGTGTTTGGTGATCTTCACTACGATGCCACAGTTGAAATCGCATGCAGCCTTGGAATATTCGATGCAACATCCCTCTGTGATTTGAACATACTGTTGCCTCTATGTTTGTCAGGAACCTGCCTGACATTGAGTCTAGGTCCACGGTTGTCCAGGTACACCAGCTAAAACAGGCAGCCGAACAGATGCAAACATTTTGTGCTGGAAATCTAAAGTAAAAACAGAAACTGCTGAAAATGCTCAGCAGGTCAGGCAGCATCTGTCAGAAGAGAAATAGAGTTAATATTCCAGGTTGAAAATTCATTCTCAGAACTAGGAAGGAGAGAAAGGAAAATAGAGACACATTCTGCAGGTGCTGGAATCTTGAGCAAAGCACAAAGTGCTGGAGAAACTCAGCGGGTCAGGCAGCGTCTGGGGAGAGAATGGACAGGCAACATTTTGGGATGGAACCCTTCTTCAGACTGATGGATTGGGGTGGGGGGTAGAAGGCTGGAAAAGGTGGGGGTGGGGCAGAGCCTGGCAAGTGATAGGTGGATACAGGTGAGGAGAGGGATTGGCAGATGGGTGGAGTAAGTGACAAAGGCTAGAGGTGAAAAGGAGACGAAAGTCAGGTAAGGAGAGGTGGAATGTGAATCCGGAGGGAGGGATGTGTGTGGAAGGGGACAGAGAGGAGGGCAAGATCAATGTGTGAGTTTGCAGATTGCTTCAGAAACCCAGGAGGCAACAGTGAGTTAATTTTGCAATCAAACGAGTGAAGTAACATCCCGAGAGGAGAGATACAAGAAAATTGGAGATATTTTTAAACAAAAATGTAATAGTTATCAGAATCAGTCCAGAGCACGGTAACCATAGAAACCAGCTGAGAGATTGTCATTAGCTCGCTAATCTGTTATAACTTTGCATATAATAGCTAGATCTCGCCTTTATGGAAAGTGTGACAGGAAATCAACATTGTACGGAAAATAAATCTATTTTGTCTTTTGAACTGAAAAACGTCTCGACCTGAAACGTCACCCATCCATGATGTCCCGGCATGCTGCCTGACCCACTGAGTTACTCCAGCACTTTGTGTCTTTTTTTGCCAACCAGCAACTGCAGTTCTTTGTTTCTACTATTTTATTTCTATTGGGTGTGTTGGCAGACTCGCACGCAAATGGCTTCCAGATCAGGAGAGGTTGACGGCTGTGGGATAATTGGGAGGTGTGAGGAAGGGGTGAGGGCAGGGGCAGGCAGCAGGGACAGGGGAGGGGGTGTAGAAGTGGGGTGGGAGGTGAGTGAAGGGAGAGGCACGAGGAGAAGGAGGCGTGAAGAGGTCAGGAAACCTTCAATGAAGGACCGTATTCCCATGAGTGGGGGGAAGTGGGCAAGCAGGGGGCACCATTACTCAGGATGGACACCATTACTCAGCGGGGAGGTGTGGAAGCGGTTCACCAGGATGTTACCTGGGCTTGCGGGATATCTGGAACAAGCTGCCAGAGGAAGCTATAGAAGCAGATACACTCACAACTTGTGACAGGTATCTGGACAGGAAAGGTTCAGAGGGCTTTGGGCCAAACGCAGGCACATGGGACTCGCCCAGTATGCCAACTTGGTTAGCATGGACAAGGTGGGCCGAAGGGCCTGGTCCCGTGCTGTACAGCTCTATGATAACTTCAGAGGGGCAAATCTAATTTCTTTACCTGATCTGTGGTGTGGCAAAGTGGCCCTCTGATGGTGGCCAGCTGACTGAGAATGAATGAGAATGAGTGAGCCTGGTGGCCAGGCTGACTGAGAATGAGTGAGAATGATTGAGCCTGGTGGCCAGGGTGACTGAGAATGATTGAGCCTGGTGGCCAGGGTGACTGAGAATGAGTGAGCCTGGGGGCAGGGTGACTGAGAATGAGTGAGAATGAGTGAGCCTGGGGGCAGGGTGACTGAGAATGAGTGAGCCTGGGGGCTGGGTGACTGAGAATGAGTGAGCCTGGGGGCAGGGTGACTGGGAATGGGGAACGACTGCCCGCCTGACAGGGCCCCTCACACTCGGTCCACGAAGTAAATGAGATGCACACGGATGTCTGTGTATGATGCTGAAACACTTCACCATCTGTATGAAGGAGCAAGCGAGTGGCTGGTTGGGGAATCTACAGTCAGTACACGTGGCCTCAGCACCACTGTCGAGATGTATTCAAGAGAGAGTTAGTTTAGCTATTAGGGCTAACGGAATCAAGGGATATGGAGAGAAAGCAGGAACGGGGTACTGATTTTGGATGATCAGCCATAATCATAATGAGTGGCGGTGCTGGCTGGAAGGGCCGAATGGCCTACCCCAACACCTATTTTCCATGTTTCTATGGGAGTGGCTGCTTCTTTGATTACAGATGAATCGTTATCTGATGGGGATTCACGGCCCTTGGCATGAATTCTGAAGTTGCACAGTTGGCCAGAAAATTGGCAGAAGGAATCAAACTGCACCATATAATCACGATCTTTGCCAAACACCCTTCAATATTCAACAGGTTATATTTTTATATAATCTGTACAACAATGTTGGGAGGATAAATTCTCCTCTTGATGGTGTTAAACAATAAAGATAACGTGGAGCACTAGTTATAACTGCACTGGAACAGAGATAACAGGAAGATATGTAGTCCTGCCTTAATGAAGCAGAGGTGTAGCTGGCATGTTGCCAGGCCTGATGTAGCTACAAAATGATTCTGTTTACAGCCATTCCCACTCAAGCCCAAGACCCACAGTTTACGATAGGGATGGCCATATGGCCCAACATGCAACAACTCCTGGCACCAGAGTTGCCTGTACTGTGGGCCAGAGTTGCCTGTACTCCTGCGCCAGAGTTGCCTGTACTGTGGGCCAGAGTTGCCTGTACTCCTGCGCCAGAGTTGCCTGTACTGTGGGCCAGAGATGCCTGTACTGTGGTACCAGATTGCCTGTACTGTGGGCCAGAGTTGCGTGTACTCCTGCACCAGAGTTGCTTGTCCTGGGGCCCAGAGTTGCCTGTACTGTGGCACTAGAGTTGCCTGTACTGTGGGCCAGAGTTGCCTGTACTCCTGGCACCAAAGTTGTCTGTACTCCTGGCACCAGAGTTGTCTGTACTCCTGGCACCAGAGTTGTCTGTACTCCTGGCACCAGAGTTGCCTGTACTGTGGGCCAGAATTGCCTGTACTGTGGGCTAGAGTTGCCTGTACTGTGGTACTAGAGTTGCCTGTACTGTGGTACCAGAGTTGCCTGTACTCCTGGCACCAGAGTTGCCTGTACTGTGGCACCAGAGTTGCCTGTACAGTGGGCTAGAGTGGCCTGTACTGTGGGCTAGAGTTGCCTGTACTGTGGGCCAGAGTTGCCTGTACTGTGGGCATAGTTACCTGTACTGTGGGCCAGATTCGCATGTGGTGTGGGCCAGAGTTGCCTGTACTGTGGGCCGGAGTTGCCTGTACTGTGGGCTGGAGTTGCCTGTACTGTGGCATCAGAGTTGCCTGCACTGTGGGCGGAGTTGCCTGTACTGTGGCCTAGAGTTGCCTGTACTGTGGGCAGAGTTGCCTGTACTGTGGGCCAGAGTTGCCTGTACTGTGGGCCAGAGTTGCCTGTACTGTGGGCCAGATTCGCATGTGGTGTGGGCCAGAGTTGCCTGTACTGTGGGCCAGAGTTGCCTGTACTGTAGGCTAGAGTTGCCTGTACTGTGGGCCAGAGTTGCCTGTACTGTGGGCCAGATTCGCATGTGGTGTGGGCCAGAGTTGCCTGTACTGTGGGCCGGAGTTGCCTGTACTGTGGGCCACAGTTGCCTGTACTGTGGCCTAGAGTTGCCTGTACTGTGGGCGGAGTTGCCTGTACTGTGGCCTAGAGTTGCCTGTACTATGGGCAGAGTTGCCTATACTGTGCGCCAGAGTTGCCTGTACTGTGGCACCAGAGTTGCCTGTACTGTGGGCGGAATTGCCTGTACTGTGGCCTAGATTTGCCTGTACTATGGGCAGAGTTGCCTGTACTGTGGGCTAGAGTTGCCTGTACTGTGGGCCAGAGTTGCCTGTACTGTGGCCTAGAGTTGCCTGTACTGTGGGCAGAGTTGCCTGTATTGTGGCGGCAGAGTTGCTTGTACTGTGGGCTAGAGTTGCCTGTACTGTGGGAAGAGTTGCCTGTACTGTGGGCAGAGTTGCCTGTACTGTGGCACCAGAATTGTCTGTACTGTGGCGCCAGAGTTGCCTGTACCGTGGGCTAGTGTTGCCTGTACTGTGGGCTAGAGTTGCCTGTACTGTGGGAAGAGTTGCCTGTACTGTGGGCATAGTTACCTGTACTGTGGGCCAGATTCGCATGTGGTGTGGGCCAGAGTTGCCGGTACTGTGGGCCAGAGTTGCCTGTGCTGTGGGCCGGAGTTGCCTGTACTGTGGGCATAGTTGCCTGTGCTGTGGGCCGGAGTTGCCTGTACTGTGGCACCAGAGTTGCCTGTACTGTGGCGCCAGAGTTGCCTGTACTGTGGGCTAGAGTTGCTTGTACTGTGGGCTAGAGTTGCCTGTACTGTGGGCTAGAGTTGCCTGTACTGTGGTCTAGATTTGCCTGTACTGTGGGCAGAGTTGCCTGTACTGTGGGCCAGAGTTGCCTGTACTGTGGGCATAGTTACCTGTACTGTGGGCCAGATTCGCATGTGGTGTGGGCCAGAGTTGCCGGTACTGTGGGCTAGAGTTGCCTGTGCTGTGGGCCGGAGTTGCCTGTACTGTGGTACCAGAGTTGCCTGTACTGTGGGCAGAGTTGCCTGTACTGTGGGCGGAGTTGCCTGTATTGTGGCCTAGAGTTGCCTGTACTATGGGCAGAGTTGCCTGTACTGTGGGCAGAGTTGCCTGTACTGTGGGCATAGTTGCCTGTACCGTGGGCAGAGTTGCCTGTGCTGTGGGCCAGAGTTGCCTGTACTGTGGCACCAGAGTTGCCTGTACTGTAGCACCAGAGTTGCCTGTACTGTGGGCAGAGTTGCCTGTACTGTGGCATCAGAATTGCCTGTACTGTGGCGCCAGAGTTGCCTGTACCGTGGGCCAGAGTTGCCAGTACCGTGGGCTAGAGTTGCTTGTACTGTGGGCAGAGATGCCTGTGCTGTGGGCTAGAGTTGCCTGTACTGTGGGCCAGAGTTGCCTGTACTGTGGGCCGGAGTTGCCTGTGCTGTGGGCCGGAGTTGCCTGTACTGTGGGCCGGAGTTGCCTGTGCTGTGGGCCGGAGTTGCCTGTACTGTGGGCAGAGTTGCCTGTACTGTGGGCAGAGTTGCCTGTAGGTGGTACCAGAGTTGCCTGTACTGTGGGCAGAGTTGCCTGTGCTGTGGGCTGGAGTTGCCTTTACTGTGGGCGGAGTTGCCTGTACTGTGGGCGGAGTTGTCTGTACTGTGGCCTAGAGTTGCCTGTACTATGGGCAGAGTTGCCTGTACTGTGGGCATAGTTGCCTGTACTGTGGGCAGAGTTGCCTGTGCTGTGGGCCAGAGTTGCCTGTACTGTGGCACCAGAGTTGCCTGTACTGTGGGCAGAGTTGCCTGTACTGTGGGGCAGAGTTGCCTGTACTGTGGGCCAGAGTTGCCTGTACTGTGGGCCAGAGTTGCCTGTGCTGTGGGCCGGAGTTGCCTGTACTGTGGGCCAGAGTTGCCTGTACTGTGGGCATAGTTGCCTGTACTGTGGTACCAGAGTTGCCTGTACTGTGGGCAGAGTTGCCTGTGCTGTGGGCCGGAGTTGCCTGTACTGTGGGCAGAGTTGCCTGTACTGTGGGCAGAGTTGCCTGTACTGTGGGAAGAGTTGCCTGTACTGTGGGCCAGAGGTGCCTGTACTGTGGCACCAGAGTTGCCTGTACTGTGGCGCCAGAGTTGCCTGTACCGTGGGCCAGAGTTGCCTGTACCGTGGGTTGGAGTTGCTTGTACTGTGGGCAGAGTTGCCTGTACTGTGGGCTAGAGTTGCCTGTACTGTGGGCAGAGTTGCCTGTACTGTGGGCCAGAGTTGCCTGTACTGTGGGCCAGAGTTGCCTGTGCTGTGGGCCGGAGTTGCCTGTACTGCGGGCATAGTTGCCTGTACTGTGGTACCAGAGTTGCCTGTACTGTGGGCAGAGTTGCCTGTACTGTGGGCCAGAGTTGCCTGTACTGTGGGCAGAGTTGCCTGTACTGTGGGCCAGAGGTGCCTGTACTGTGGCACCAGAGTTGCCTGTACTGTGGGCCAGAGTTGCCTGTACTGTGGGCCAGAGTTGCCTGTACTGTGGGCTAGAGTTGCCTGTACTGTGGGCTAGAGTTGCCTGTACTGTGGGCCGGAGGTGCCTGTACTGTGGGCCGGAGTTGCCTGTACTGTGGGCTAGAGTTGCCTGTACTGTGGGCTGGAGTTGCCTGTACTGTGGGCCGGAGTTGCCTGTACTGTGGGCCAGAGTTGCCTGTACTGTGGGCCAGAGTTGCCTGTGCTGTGGGCCAGAGTTGCCGGTACTGTGGGCCAGAGTTGCCTGCACTGTGGTACCAGTGGACAACAGTGTCAGCATTCCTGTTGCCTGCATTATTCCTCCTCATGGAGTGAAGTAATCAGATGTTTGTTGCTCACGTCTCCATGGAGCCACTGCCGCTGTCCTGCCCCTTTGGCACTGAGCCGCTAACTACCTGACTCTGCACCTGCCGGCCCACTTTGGCAACGGCCTCTGTGGCTGCTGCTGTTCCAGTGATATTGAACGCCCTGCTCAAACCACATGGTCACTGCTAATGTTGCTTGTTTTCTCTCTCCCTCCCAAACACTGATATTGCCAATGAATAAAGAACATATTATGCCAAATGTGCTCCTTCAGATATAACTTGTAGAACTGTGCGGCACAAGAACAACCCACCATGTCTGTGCCGAACCTGATACCAACTCTCCTCTGCCTGCACGTGATCCATATCCCTCCATCCCCTGCATATCCATGTGCCTATCCAAAAGCCTCTTAAACACCATTATCGTATCTGCCTCCACCACCACCCCTGGCAACGGGTTCCAGGCCCCCACCACCGTCTGAAAACACAACTTGCCCCACACATCTCCTTTAAACTTTTCCACTCTCACTTTAAAGTTATGCCCTCTAGTCTTTGAATTTTCCATCGTGGAAAACAGGTTCTGACATTTGTAGTTCGATGTAACAATTAAAGGGGCCTTTGCAGTTCACTCAAAATGTCAAGAAATTGTCTACAAACTGGCCTCTGATATTCAACCACTGCTTCTCCATAAATGCGATTCCCCTCTGAAGTTCTCAGAGCAGTCACACCAAACATTGTCTTCATATCTCCACACATCCAACTCAAAATTGCTTTATTCAAATCTTAAACTGTAGTCCCAAAAAATTATTCACCGCATTTTTGAAAATGTTAAATAATCTTTGAAATAGGAATTGCAGTCAAATCTAATTTGACCTCACATGGTGACAGCCACTGTGGTCGTGTTTTATATAAACGTAGGAGCTCTTTACACAAAATGGTAGTGTGACTTTAATGCTACAATTACCGTACATTCAAGTGAAAGTCATTTTCATTTCAAACATTCGTGCTCTTCATTTTAAATAATAAATGTAATTCTCTTCCACCCCCAAATTTGTTAAATTATGTGGATCTATTTCAAGAATGTAACTAACAAGTCCATTTAGGAATAAAGTGTAGAAGTCGAGGAGTATTAAAGTTATTAATGACTGAAAACTAAAATAATTGGAAACGGAGAGTTGTGCTGTGCATGCAGTGGATATCCAGCAAACAGAGTCTATGATTCCCATAGCAAAAGATGACCATAACAAGTCAGCTTGTAGCACATTCTTCTGAGTCCACGCCCCGTGAATGAATGTGCACATAATTCCAATAGCAGTAGAAGAGAGGAGCTTTGAACAAGGATGTTTACCACCTAGGATAGACACAAAATGATGGAACAACTCAGCGGGTCAGGCAGCATCTGTGGAAAACATGGATGGGTGATGTTTCACAGTGTGCTGGAGTAACTCAGCGGGTCAGGCAGCATCTGTGGAGAACGGATAGATGACGTTTCAGGTCGAGGAAAGGTCCTATCCATGTTCTCCAGAGATGCTGCCGGACCTGTTAAGTTACTCGAGCACTTTGTGTCCTTTCGTGTATTAACCAGCATCTGTAGTTGCTTGTTTGTACAGATTCAATACTGGCGGTGTTTGCAATATGTCATAACACAATCTCTGATCACACGACTTATTTACATAACATACTCCAAAGACGTACAGGTATGTAGGTTAATTGGCTGGGTAAATGTAAAAATTGTCCCTAGTGGGTGTAGGATAGTGTTAATGTACGGGGATCACTGGGCGGCACGGACTTGGAGGGCCGAAAAGGCCTGTTTCCGGCTGTATATATATGATATGATATGATATGAATCATAAACCAACACCAAACAAAAGAAACATCCATCACAGTGAGTCTCCTCCAGTCCCCTCATCACTGTGATGGAAGGCCAGAATGTATTTTTCTCTGCCCCTGCCGTCTTCTCCCGTGGTCAGGCTGTTGGAGTTGCCACGTCAGTAGCACTACTCAACAGCCAGAAGACTGTCGCCTCCTTTTGCTCTGGTATTTAATTCTTCACATGTTTAAATTGTAATGTTTTATTTTTAATTCCCTACTGTATGTCGTGTTGTTACTTGCGAGCAAAGCACCAGGGCAAATTCCTTGTATGTGTACATACTTGGCTAATAAAATGTATTAAATTCAATTCAATCTGCTTGGGCCAAGATCGGCTTGGAAGGTGCAAGATGGCGGTGGATGGTGGCGAATCTCCCCCTGCTGTTCCTGGGGAGGATGCATTGTCCTCATGCACAGTGGGATCGGACTGGACAGCACGCAGAACAAGCTTTCACTGTATCTGTACACGTGACAATAAATAAACTAAACCAAAGCGCCGCCTACTGTAACCGACATCAGTAAACTTGGTATTTAGTGCGGCACGGTGGCGCAGCGGTAGAGTTACTGCCTTACCGCGAATGCAGCGCCGGAGACTCAGGTTCGATCCTGACTACGGGCGCCGTCTGTGCGGAGTTTGTACGTTCTCTCCGTGACCTGCGTGGGTTTTCTCCAAGATCTTCGGTTTCCTCCCACACTCCAAAGACGTACAGGTATGTAGGTTAATTGACTGGGTAAATGTAAAAATTGTCCCTAGTGTGTGTAGGATAGTGTTAATGTGCGGGGATTGCCGGGTGGCACGGACGTGGTGGGCCAAAGGGCCTGTTTCCGCGCTGTATCTCTAAATCTAAAAAACCATTACTTTGAGGATTAATTCTGAAATGCAATATTTAAAAACTTTTATCTCTGCAAAAGAGTTTTATATCATATTTTTCTCTAAATTTAAGTGTGTAAAAGTGTCACCAACAATAAACGAAGGGCAAGGGTATTGTCTCAGATAACTGTGGGAGGTAATAGTCATCTCAGAAGGAAACTCATCTCTTTTTTTCTTACGGGATTTAGACAATAGGTGCAGGAGTAGGCCATTCGGCCCTTCGAGCCAGCACGACCACCATTCAATGTGATCATGGCTGATATTCTCAATTAGTACCCCGTTCCTGCTTACTCCCCATACCCCCTGACTCCACCATCCTTAAGAGCTCTATCTAGCTCTCTCTTGAAAGCATTCAGAGAATTGGCCTCCACTGCCTTCTGAGGCAGAGAATTCCACAGATTTACAACTTTGAGCTGGAAAGCTGTGCCAATGAGCAAATCATTTTTTCTGAACAATGCTTATGATGGCAGTTTCTGAATTTGCTTTTCTGATTTTAATCAGAGTTTATTTAACTTAGTTTTACTTCTGGTATATTTATATTGCTCCTAAATGGCGCTTTTGTGAAAACAACATACTGGTCAGCCCCTCAGTGACTTTCACTTACACACGGCGCACACACACGTTTTGCTCAGACGCCATTTGACAAAACTGCCGACTATGTATTATTTTAACCTTCACAATAACTTTTAGATCTGCCCCAATATTGTTTTGCAGTGACAGCAAAGGAAGGACAGGAAGAATTTCCTCCTTTTATTATTATATCCTAAAATAAACCCATCATATTCTGATTATAAAAGATTGTTCTACTCATTAAAATATGTTGGTCAGCAACGTCTCAAAATGGTTGGTTGTCTCACTAACAGCATTCTCCTTCACAAAGCTGTCTCTCTGATCATAAGGAACAGGAGTGGGACTAGGCCATTCGGCCCATCAAGTCTACTCCGCCATTCAATCATGGCTGATCCATCTCTCCCTCCTAACCCCATTCTCCTGCCTTCTCCCCACAACCTCACACACCTGATATTAAATTAAAGTGAATCTCCAGAGAGGCAAATTAACCTTATGGATACAGATTACTTCAAAGGATTCATCAAAGTATAGGGAATGTAGAATATCCATGCCAGAATCAGATCTCTCTCTGAATAAGTGTATTTGAACAGTTGACAAGATGTGCCTCATCCAACATTATCCCAACTGCTGAGTATCTTCACCCTTTAGTCACAATGCTTCTTCACAAAGCGATCAATCCTCATTCATCCAATGCCCACAAAACACCATCAAAACTCAGTCACAATAGTCTTTAATTCCACCGGAATCCGCGCACTTTTCTGCAGATGGTGGATAAAATCTTTCAAGATATTCCACGACAAACTGTTGACCCCGCCCCCCACATTCAGCTGCCCTTGCTGACCCAACGCTGACTCAGGCATTATTCACTTTGATGCAAGTCTTTCCACTTTAGTTATTTGTTGTCGCTGTGGTGGGGAGGGATGGGGGGGACATGGCTGCAGGATCACATGGTCAGATGCAACCACAAACCAACAGCTTCAGCCGTCAATGAGTCGCTGATGTAATGGCACCCAGCATCAATTACAAACCAGCCAAGACCGCACCGCCTGAATAATCTTCACAACCTGCAGCTTTTCGAGACAAGTTTATCAATTGTAGGCACAACACAAAATGACTTGCTTCAGTATATGTATCCCTAAATGGCATTCCAATCTTAAATCAGATTACCTGCATCTAATGCTCACATTTTTCTCAGGATTTGTCTTCACGTAATGTGAGCAAGCATTGTGCTGCCCACACACAGTTGCCCTATTATTCCACAAATAAAACATCTCAGCATGCAGCTAAGATGTAAAAGCAGGCCTCACCTTGGCATCTGGCAATGCACAGTAGCAATGGAAATACACAGCAAAATTCAGAGGATATTTTTAAGGAAGAGATAGATTGTTGATTAGTACGGGTCTCAGAGGTTATGAGGAGAAGGCAGGAGAATGGGGTTAGGAGGGAGAGATAGATCAGCCATGATTGAATGGCGGAGTAGACTTGATGGGCCGAATGGCCTCGTTCTGCTCCTATCACTTATGATATGAAATGACATGAAAGGCATTCATCTTTCACGGTGAGACGTCCCTGTTCACAGCCGGTTCAGAGTCCGGTGAAGAACGCTTGCCTTCATTGGGAAGGATCCCGAGTACAAAACGCAGGACGTCATGATGCAGGGATACAAGTGAGACCACACTTGGAGCACTGAAGGTAGACACAAAATGCTGGAGTAACTCAGCGGGACAGGCAGCATCTCTGGAGGGGAGAAATGGGTGACATTTCAGGTCGAGACCCTTCTTCAGAGACCCAGTCTGAAAATGTCACCCATTCCTTCTCTCCAGAGATGTTGCCTGTTCCGCTGAGTTACTCCAGTATTTTGTGTCTATCTTCAGTGTAAACCAGCTTCAGCAGTTCCTTCCTACACAGAGACTGGAGATGGTGGGCCACACATCAAACCTAATAGAGGAAGGCGACCATCGGTAAAGGCTGTGATTTCATGAGATCCATTCCAAGGTGACATTTATGAGAGCAGAAATGCTGAAGAAAATGGTTTTGCTGAAAAAGTACAGGATTTCTCCTTTAATTCTCCCTGCAAAAGAAATAATAAGCAGAGAGAAACCAGATTCAGCAGCAGAGATGCACCCACTGCAATTTACAATCTTACTTGAGTGCCCAAACAGATATAATTAGCCTGAGCACAGAACAGTGTAACAGAAACAGGTCCTGCGGCTCACTGTGTCTGCATCCAGCGGCTCACTGCGTCTGCATCCAGCGGCTCACTGCGTCTGCATCCAGCGGCTCACTGCGTCTGCATCCAGCGGCTCACTGCGTCTGCATCCAGCGGCTCACTGTGTCTGCATCCAGCGGCTCACTGTGTCTGCATCCAGCGTTCCGCCAAGGCAAACTCATCCCACCTGCCTGCCCTTGGTCTGTATCCCTCATCCCCAGCCTCCTCACATGTCTGTCCAAGTGCCTCATGAATGTTCTCTCACCACCACCCCACGCAGCACATCCCCATCCACCACTCTCCAGGTGTTGTAGAGAACGTGGACAGTCACCAGCTACTCAAACTACAATCAGCACAAGGCTCTTTAAACCTACGGACTTCCCCAGGTTATGGACACCCTGTAGATAGGACCGAGCAGAGGGGGAGACAGAGATGGGGTGGCAGAGAGGGGATGGGAGAGAGGGGATGGGAGAGAAGGGGGTGGGAGAGAAGGGGGTGGGAGAGAAGGGGGTGGGAGAGAAGGGGGTGGGAGAGAAGGGGGTGGGAGAGAAGGGGGTGGGAGAGAAGGGGGTGGGAGAGAGGGGATGGGAGAGAGGGGTGGCAGAGAAGGGGGTGGGAGAGAAGGGGGTGGGAGAGAAGGGGGTGGGAGAGAAGGGGGTGGGAGAGAAGGGGGTGGGAGAGAGGGGGTAGTAGAGAAGGGGGTGGGAGAGAGAGGGTGGGAGAGAGGGGGTGGCAGAGATTGTGAGCTCACTGGGAGAGCAGGGGTAAGAGCAGGGAGAGGGCACCATGGCATTGGGAACTCACTGGGTTAAGAGCAGGGAGAGGACTCCATGGCCATTGGGAACTCACTGGGGGAGCAGGGGTAAGAGCAGGGAGAGGGCACCTTGGCCATTGGGAACTCACTGGGGGAGCAGGGGTAGGAGCAGGGATGGGCACCTTGGCCATTGGGAACTCACTGGGGGAGCAAGGCAGGGAGAGGGCACCATGGTCATTAGGCACTGGGGGAGCAGGGGTAAGAGCAGGGAGAGGGCACCTTGGCCATTGGGAACTCACTGGGCGAGCAAGGGTAAGCACAAGGAGAGGGCTGCTCCCAGGCGAGAACTGGAACACAAGGCTTCCAGCAATAGTGCTGACATTGGAATCCCTAACCCTAACCCTAATTACATTGGAATGGACGATGGCATGTCTGCGGACTCAGGTGCTGCCAGAGTCAGGAGTGCTTAACTGTCATATGTAGTGGCAACGGAACAATGAAATTCTTACTTGCTCCAGCTTTACAGGCCCAGTCACACAACACACAAATAAATACATAGTTTGAAGAAGGGTCTCAACCCGAAACATCGCCCATTCCTTCTCTCCCGAGATGCTGCCTGCCCTGCTGAGTTACTCCAGCATTTTGTGAATAAATACCTTCGATTTGTACCAGCATCTGCAGTTATTTTCTTATAATAAATACATAGAGATCACAGTACACGTCGGCCAGTCTCTGTGGCTTCCTACATTCATGTTGAATGCCGTGCTACCACAGAAGTGCCATGATTTGGATAAAATATACACCAAGGTAACATCTGGCCTTTAGACTGTTGCACAAGATCCCATGAAACTCCTCAAAGAGGCCATTCTGCCTATCATCTCTCACCCACACCTATTGCCAGAATTGCCCATTCCTACATCTATTCACTGTCGTGTGTCTGCATGCACTAACTGATTGAAGTATTGCGGTAAATACTCTTTATCGCTATGTCTTTGGAAGCATCAGTGTCTCCTGCATCGGATTTAGTTCTGATTAATTTTCACTTGATCTCTTTGATCCTGCATTCTTGGCATCCTTTGAAGGACTGATGCGGCTTACCTTATCTAAACTGTGTTATCTTGTATCACTTGCTTCCCTTCAAGCCGACAGACTTTTGCTTTTCCTTTTTTTTCTTTGAGTTTGTGTATTCTGGCTCTGAATTCAGTTTATTATTCTTGTAATGCGACGACCAAATGGGTGGTAGTGTGAACTGTGAGGAAGATGCTATGAGGTTGCAGGGTGACTTGGACAGGTTGTGTGAGTGGGCGGATACATGGCAGATGCAGTTTAATGTGGATAAGTGTGAGGTTATCCACTTTGGTGGTAAGAATAGGAAGGCAGATTATCTGAATGGTGTCAAGTTAGGAAAAGGGGACGTACAACGAGATTTGGGTGTCCTAGTGCATCAGTCACTGAGAGGAAGCATGCAGGTACAGCAGGCAGTGAAGAAAGCCAATGGAATGTTGGCTTTCATAACAAGAGGAGTTGAGTATAGGAACAAAGAGGTCCTTCTACAGTTGTACAGGGCCCTAGTGAGACCGCACCTGGAGTAGTGTGTGCAGTTTTGGTCTCCAAATTTGAGGAAGGATATTCTTGCTATTGAGGACGTGCAGCGTAGGTTTACTAGGTTAATTCCCGGAATGGCGGGACTGTCATATGTTGAGACTGGAGCGACTAGGCTTGTATACACTAGAATTTAGAAAGATGAGAGGGGATCTTATCGAAACATAAGATTATTAAGGGGTTGGACACGTTAGACGCAGGAAACATGTTCCCAATGTTGGGGGAGTCCAGAACCAGGGGCCACAGTTTAAGAATAAGGGGTAGGCCATTTAGAACGGAGATGAGGAAAATCTTTTTCAGTCAGAGTTGTAAATCTGTGGAATTCTCTGCCTCAGAAGGCAGTGCAGGCCAATTCTCCGAATGCATTCAAGAGGGAGCTAGAAAGAGCTCTTAAGGATAGCGGAGTCAGGGGGTATGGGGAAAAGGCAGGAACGGGGTACTGATTGAGAATGATCAGCCGTGATCACATTGAATGGTGGTGCTGGCTCGAAGGGCCGAATGGCCTTCTCCTGCACCTATTGTCAAAACCAAAGATTTTTAGTGTGGCTGTCCAGCGCTTTGTAAAGGTTCAGCTTCATATCCGTGGAGTAATGCCAATCTCCAAATATCTGCAAGATCAGTCATTTGCAAGAACTGAGGAATTTACAATTATTGTTGCCTGATCTTTCACATATTGAAAATACAATCAGGGCAAAGGGGAGAAGGCGTGTCAGGAGAGCAGGGCTTGTTGTCGCTTGGACTGCTGGGTGAAGTGTCCGCAGAACTGTGGCTCTCTGAGGTTCAGAGAAAGCGGAGAGTGGAGGGGGAATGGAGCCCAATTGAGAACCACCCACTGAATACTGGAGTCTGAAGAAGGGTCTCGACCTGAAACATCACCCATTCCTTCTATCCAGAGATGCTGCCTGACCCGCCGAGTTACTCCAGCATTTTGTGTCTATCTTCAGGGTAAACCAACATCAGGGTAAATCAACATTGATGGTCTCCCAGTATCCACCTCACCTCACATCCGGAATCTTGGAATCATCCTTGATCAAACCCTCTCCTTCGACAAACACATCAAACACATCACAAAGACAGCCTTCTTCCACCTCAAAAACATTGCCCGTCTCCGTCCATCCCTCTCCTCCACAGCTGCAGAAACCCTCATCCACGCCTTCATCACCTCCCGTCTGGACTACTGCAACAGCCTCCTCTATGGCTCACCCCCAAAAATCATCAATAAACTTCAATACATTCAAAACTCCGCTGCCCGTCTACTCACACACACCTCGATCCGTGACCATATCACCCCCGTCCTTTATAAACTCCACTGGCTCCCCATCCCCCAGAGAATCCAGTACAAAATCCTCCTCATAACCTACAAAGCCCTCCATAACCTGGCCCCATCCTACCTGACCGACCTCCTCCACAGGCACACTCCCACCTGCACCCTCCGCTCTGCCGCTGCCAATCTCCTATCCCCCCACATCCGGACTAAACTCAGATCCTGGGGGGACAGGGCTTTCTCCATCGCTGCTCCCACCCTATGGAACTCACTACCCCAAACCTTTATAGACTCCCCCAGACTCACCACATTCAAAACATCGCTGAAGTCTCACCTGTTCAGTACTGCCTTCAACCACTGAAGGTCACCTCACCTTCTGTCTCCTTTCTCTGTTCATTTATTTATTTACTTATTTATCTATTTATTCATTTCCCTATGTTCTCAAAATCTCTGTAAAGCGTCTTTGAGTATATGAAAAGCGCTATATAAATAAAATGTATTATTATTATTATTATCTGCAGTTCCTTCCTACACACTGTACACTGGAGCTGGCACCAGATAGTGGTGACCTTCTCTTGTTGGCACAGCACAATCGCTCTACCACTGGGACAGCCCTCCACTGTTAGCCCAGCTGTTCTTTCATCAAGTGAACTGCACTCATTTTTTCCATTGTCACTAAATATATAAATGTATAAATACATAGGCCACAAGGGAAACCTGGCTCTGCTGGATACAAATCATCTTGCACATGTGAGATTATCACAGGGGAGTGCGAATTCTAATGGAATGAATCAACGTTGATCGCAATTATCCGAAAGCTGTTAACCGCTGAATCATTAAAAGAAAACCTCTTCTCCAATGTGCGATTAAGTTGGAAAGGGTGCAGGAGATTCGCCAGGATGTTACCTGGGCTTGTGGGCTCGAGTTACAGGGAGAGGGTGGATCGGCTGGGACATTTATCTTTTTGGAGTGTAGGAGGCTGAGGGGTGACCTTATTGAGGTATACAAGATCATGCGGGGCACGGATAAAGAGGGTAGTCCGTATCTGGAATGAGCTGCCAGAGAAACCCGTAGAAGCAGATACAATGATGACTTTCTAAAACATTTGAACAGATGTATGGATAGGAAGGGGAAAGAGAGCTGTGGGCCAAAAGTAACAAATGTGACCAGCCCAGAATGGCACCTTAGTCAGCATGGACAAGTTTGGGGAAGGGATTGTTCCCATTCTGTACGGCTCTACGACTGTGTGGTTTGTGACTTCTGCGTCGTCCAAACGTACTGGAATGTAATGGAGTAATTAGTGGGGATTTCACTGAACAGTGGCTGCCGGGAGCAACAACTGACCTCATTAACACTTGCGGCTGGTGAACCCACGCTTCCTGCCTGTTCCTGTCCATTGTTAAATGTTACTTCCTCTAATGGGGCAACTTTGTCAAAGGACCATATTTTGACAGGACGTCACGGTACCTTACCGAGACAAAAACAAAAACTAAAACTCGGTGAAATCATCCTAACAAGTGCAAAACTGTCAATAGATGTTTGTGTCAGTCAGTTCAGTAATGGAAGCTGCGTGTCTTTGGTTTGTTTGCTAAAACCTCCACCACTCCACCTGCACTGTTTCATGATTGCCAGGAGCCATCATTCACATTCTTTACCCAGAGAAACACAAGCTTTTAAACAGTCATCAGCCTGATTGATCACAAGGTTTTTTTTTTTGTCATTATGGGTTCTGAATTGCTTCTAGCTTCAATAATTACAGGCGTAAGGTGAGAGGAGAGATTTGAGAGGGACCTCAGGGACAAGCTTTTCACTCAGAATGTAGTTCGTATCTGGAATGAGCTGAAGAAGGGTCTCAAGCCGAAACATCACCCATTCCTTTGCGCCAGAGATGCTGCCTGTCCTGCTGAGTTACTCCAGTACTTTGTGCCCATCTTATGGAATGAGCTGCCAGAAGAAGCTATAGAAGCAGATACAATTATGACTTTTAAAGGACATTTGGACAGATATATGGATAGGAAGGGTTTCGAACTATATGGGCCAAATGCAGGCAAATGGAACTAGCCCAGTATGCCAACATGGGCCGAAGGGCCTGCTTCCGTGCTGTACAGCTCTATGACTCTAATCAACAGGAGCAGGAGGAGCAGCACTCTAACTGGAAGACATTTCTGGCCAGTATTTGAAGAGCTCAGAATCATGCACTTCAAGATGTAAAGACAAAAGGAACTGCAGATGGTGGTCTACAAAAGATGACACAAAGTGCTGGAGTAACTCAACAGGTGAGGCCGCACCTCTGGAGAACATGGATGGTGACATTTTGGGTCGGTTCTTTCTTCAGTCTGAGTGTGGTGGTGTGGGACAAAGCTGGGGAAGGGGAGGTCAAAGGCTGGCAAATGACAGCTGGATAAGGATGAGGGGAATTTAATCGGCCAATGGGTGGAAAAAGACCAAAGATGAAAAGACACATGGCTGTGAGATAAGAGCACAGAATGTGATGATGGACGGGATGTGTATGCACTGGCCGCGGACTGGGGAGAGACGGGGGTGGAGGGGGGGTTCATGAAATTGGGGAATTCAGGGTCCATGCCGTTGGATTGTTAACACCAGGACTTTGTGTTTTTCCCAGGATTTGTGTCTCCTGTCAGGTGCTGCAAGAAGTCTCAACAAATGGCCTCTCAGTAACTGTGTGATTATCACCCGCACCTGCAGTTATAACCCTCAAGTGTGGCTGCATCAGGAGGAAAAGCAAGAATGTGTTCCTACAAGGAGCATGAATGAAGCGATACAGGTGTGGAACCAGGTCAGGCCAGCTCACTTCAGCAGAAGCGCAGCAGACACAGTCATGCCAGTGTGGTCACGTGGCAAGTTGGGCCTCAACACTACTGAGTTGACTCCATTGAATATATAGACACAAATTTACAGAGCGGTTTTCTGCAGTTTTTGTTTCGCATATTTTAACGATCACCCATACACTACACGTTGGGGACAATTTACAGAACCAATTGATGTACAAAATCTGTACGTCTTTGGAGTTTGGGGGGAAACTGGAGCTCCTGGATAATACCCACGCAGTCACAGGGAGAACGTACAAACTCTATACAGATCTCTGTACAGACAACATCCGTAGTCAGCATTGAACCTAGGTCTCTGGTGTGTAAGGCAGCAACTCTACCGCTGCACCAAAGATAGACACAAAATGCCGGACAGGCAGCCTATCTGGATAGAAAGAATGGGCAATGTTTCGGGTTGAGCCCCTTCTTCAGACTTCAGAAGGTCTCGACCCGAAACGTCATGCATTCCTCTCCAGAGATGTTGCCTGTCCCGCTGAGTTACTCCAACATTTTGTGTCTATTTTCAGTGTTCCTACCTACACATGGTAAATATACAATAATCATTTGACTGTGATTAAAGAGTAAAACAGGAAATAAAATGAAACACATAATTTGGTCTCCAAAAGCATGTGGATGATATTGAAAAATTGAAATAAAGCATATTTGTGATGACTTTCTGATTAAAGGTCCTGCACTTAAATATTATCTCCAGGTTCAAGAACAGCATCTTCCCAAAAACCTTAAGGCTCTTGAACACTACAAATGCCAACTAATATATGAACTACTAACTCTCTTGGTTGCACAGAGGACTTTGGGCTTTTTGCGATAACAGTTTAAAGAAAATTATTGAATGATTTGTTTACTATGTTATCCATGAGTACGATGTTTACACGTCTGTTAAGCTGCTACAAGGATTTAATTGTTCTGTTACCAGTACACATGCCAATTAAACACTCTGACTCTCTTGAAATGACAATGGAAGCAAAGAGCCCTAGTTTCCTTATTTCCCACCACAATTTGTCACCTTATGCCTTTGTATAAGTTGTCAACTGTGCATTTGCATCCCAGTTCAGTTGGTATGCAAATACTTACACTTCAGCATAAGAATGAGTTACACGGTTCAATTAAATTGCACAACAAATCAAATATACAACGCAGAAACAAGGAACTGTGGGTGCTGGTTTACAAAAGTCAGAGTGCTGGAGTAACTCAGCAGGTCAGGCAGCATCTCTGGAGAACATGGATAGGTGACGTTTCATAGAGTGCTGGAGTAACTCAGCGGGTCAGGCAGCATATCTGGAGAACATGGATAGATGACGTTTCACAGAGTGCTGGAGTAATTCAGACAGAAGGGTCTCAACCCGAAACGTCACCCATTCCTTCACTCCAGAGATGCTGCCTGACCTGCTGAGTTACTCCAGCATTTTGTGATACGTATCTATGCCTTTCATCATTTTACATAGTTCCCTCAGTTCACCCCTCAGCCTCTGACATTCCAGAGAAAACAATCTACAAGTCTGTCCAACCTCTTCTTATAACTAATACTCTCCAATCCAGGCAGCATCCTGTTAAAGGTCTTTCACTAATACTTTTATACAGGTGCAATATGACTGCCTGGCATTTATGCTCAGGGCCTGACCAATGAAGGCAAGCAGGCCAAAAGCCACCTTTACCAATATATCTACCTGTGTTGGAAAAGAAAAAAACTGCAGATGCTGGTTCAAATCAAAAGTAGACACAAAATGCTGGAGTAACTCAGCGGGACAGGCAGCATCTCTGGAGAACATGGATAGATGACGTTTCACAGAGTGCTGGAGTAACTCAGCGGGACAGGTTGCATCTCTGGAGAGAAGGAACCAAAGGGTCTCGACCCGAAACATCACCCATTCCTTCTCTCCTGAGATGCTGCCTGACCCGCTGAGTTACTCCAGCATTTTGTGTCTACCTCCTATCTACTTGTGTGGCCACTTTCAGGGAGCTGTGGTCCTGCACCCCAAGGCACATCTGTGCATAAATGCTCCTCGTGGTCATGTCATTTACACTCTACATTCCTACAGCTACTTCCTCACCTGCTCAGCCATGATGGTCAAGTGTGACAAAGAAAGGGCAGAGGAAGTGGACCAGGGGGATTGAGGGCGAGTCTGTCGGGGAGCAGGGGGGAGAGTGGGCAGAGGCCCCTCCATCAAATCTATTAAAAAACAGGTTTAGCTCGTTGGCCCAGTCCTGATTGCTTTCCCTCACCAGGCCACTGGTCTTCTTGTAGCCTGTAATGCTCATCATACTGCTCCACACATCCCTCATGGATGCTGCCTGACCCGCTGCCTTCCTTCAGCACTTGCTCCAGTCTCAGCAGCAGCAGCAGCCTCTCGTGTGTCCTGGTGCTTGGTCTCCATTCTCTGACTGCCTCACTAGCTGTGTGTAAATAGACCGCAGCACGCTGCACTAAACCAGGCCACCAAGATTCCCGCAGTGTGCAAGAAGGAACGGCAGATGCTGGTTTAAACCGAAGAAATGTATTTCTTTATGGAACTGAAGGAACAAGATAATAAACAAAGCTTAAAAGGCTTACGTGCATGAAACATAGACAAGTACTCAGACAAGTTACTTTGAAAGATGTACCAGTGTTTGCATTGTTGATGCAGGCAATCAGTCAGAATCAGAAACCGGAGTGAGCTTCACATCAGGTATTTGTACCAGCATCTGCAATTATTTTCTTATATTTCACATCAGGTATTGTTACTAAAATAGCAGACTGCATTTCACACACACACACACGACACCGAAACCAGTCTCTGCTGCAGGTACACACAGTGAAGAATGTCAGGAATGTGACCACACCTGTGCATTGCTATGAACATGATTCCAAGCATTGTCTTGGCTCCATTACCTGGGGCTTGATATTAAGTTCATGACATTTTTGGAATTGAATACTTGACAATAGCCATAAAGACTTAATTATGATTGATAATTCTTCATAAGCACAATATAAAAGCGTGATCTGCCCATTAGCTGCAAAATGGAACTATTTAAAATATACATGTCCACTGGCCCAATACACTACTGATGTGGAAGGAAACTTGAGCTAGCTCCCAACACCAACATAGAGCCACGCAGCACAGAAACAGGCACTTTGGCCCAACTCGTGCAGACTGATCAGCTTTTAGGGTCATAGAGAAATAGAGTGCTGAAAAAGGCCCTCGACCCAACTTGTCCATGCTAGGCAAGATACCTCATCGACACGCGTCAGACCTGTCCATGTTTGGCCCATATTCTTTTAAACTCTAAATGTGCTGCACCAGAATATTGCCAAGCTCATGCATGTTGCCATCATGTTGAGGAACAACTTAAACAAAGCAACAGAGCACATTGGGTCACAGCGCCTGGGCCAGGAGAGGAAGCATCCCAGCGTGTGCAGTGCATGCGGCATGCTGCAGAGGGAGACGCTTGAGGTTGCTGCTCAATCAGGGCATCGCTGCAGGATTCCTCAGGCTGATTCACCAGTGATATTTCCCCCACTGTAAGGTCACAAATAGAAGTATTCACTGACGATCACACAACATAAAGTTCAATCTGCAACTGCAGAGTGAGTGACGCATCCCAGCCTGCAGGTACCACACCCAGACCAGTCGACCAGAGATTGCACAAGTGCAGTGAGGTACAGGTACAATGGAAATGTTGCTCGCAGCAGCTCAGAGGCAAACAGACTCAGACACAACGCAAACACAGAAATTAGATGTTCATTTTATAAGACAGTGAAAAGAACAAGACGACACGACATGAATGTAAAATACACTGAGACAACACTTCCAGGGTAAAACAAGAGGCGTTCCTGCATGTTCTGTTGTCGAGATAAGCTCTCGGTCATTTCACAGCAGGAGTACCCAACTCCAAAAGTAAAACCTCTTCATTTTTAAAACAATGAACAAGCAATAATAATAATTTCAATAATTAACAATGGTCCTGTCAAGAATGCACGATGCCACCTGATCAACGTTAGATAAATGTCGGAGTAAAACATAATTTCCATTCACTCCCACTGTAATAACTGTAGAAAAGCAGGAAAAAAATACAAGTCAGTTGTACAAGTTTGAACTCGGAATAGTTGTGAAAATGGTGTAAGAGCAATGAAACTGGTCACCTGGCTCGATATTTGTTACACTTCTGACCAGGAACGATCGCCGATGATTTGCGTATGGAGCTTCCTTTGGACAGGAAGGCCTGATGGCACCTTGGATGCAGCAGGAAGGTAGTTCTCTTTGGTTTTGCATTCAATACCCGGCCTGATCACGTATTGTCTTTCCACTGACTGGTTAGCACGCAACAAAAGCTTTTCACTGTACCTCAGTACACGTGCCAATAAACTAAACTGAAAATGCATGCCGCATTGAATCAACCTAGTTAATAATATATTCCTTTATTCGTCCCACACCAGGGAAATTTACAGTGTTACAGCAGCAAAGTGGAGAGCAAGAGATCATTCATCATAAATAAAAGATAAATTGTCAGCAGTTTTCTGTGTGTTCTTAGCTGTTATTGTTGACTCGTCTGCTGGGAGCAGTGCTGGTTGTGCAGTCTCACAGCAGTGGGAAGGAAGGACCTCCTATATTTCTCCTTCACGCACTTGGGGTGAAGGAGTCTGTCACTGAAGGAGCTACTCAGTGCAGTGACAGTGTCCTGCATGGGGTGGGAGTCGTTGTCCAGCAGCGATGTTTGTTTTGCCATCATCCTCCTCTCTCCCACCACCTGCACTGAGTCGAGGGGGCAACCCAGGACAGAGCTGGCCTTCCTGACCAGCTTGTCGAGTCTCGTCCCTTCCGCCGCTGAGATGCTGCTGCTCCAGCAGACCACTCCATAGAAAATGGCCGATGGCCGATGCAACCACCGTGTTGTAGAAGGTATTTAGGAATGTCCCCTGCACTCCAAAGGACCTGAGTCTCCTTAGCAGATAAGTTACCAGATCCATAACTTTCTATCAGATCCATACCTTCCTATCAAGATCCATTTTGCTTGGAGAAATTATTTGAGTTAAGTTTTTTTTAACCAAAAGAATGTACTTTCAGGGATGTGCCATTGGTGTGTTGAAATGTGCTGAGCGCAAATTATGTACAAGACCAAATCTTGGCTCTGTTGACTCAATTTGCTGTCACTTCAGATATACTAGTGTTTGCCTCTGTGGACAGTGGTATAATCATTGCTGAAGGAAGTCCCATACACTCACAGGCTGAGAACAATCACAATCTTTATTAACACGGCAATCTCTGAACTGCAAATACCATTCCATTCCCCAAATCCTTCCACTGCCACGTGCCAGCTGGAATTCAACCTTTCAAAACCATTGAAATTAGACCAAATCTATAAAATGTTAACAATTAAATGAAAATGAGAGATGTGCATAAATAACAGAGAAAGTTTATCAGCAGGGATTAATGCAGTGATCTCTCTGTTCTGTAGGAAGACACAATAATGTGCACACAGATACCTCAACATTTTTGTCTTCTTCATCTTCACAGGCTCGTTCCGGTGAATTAAGGTACGTTCGGGCAAAACGATCATTTCAAATATGTTTCATACAAACATGTGAATAAGGAGGAGGACACCACCCCTTTATACCTGAACCCGCCTCGCCCCATTGTTTAACATGATCACTCATCTTACTGTAACATCAATTCTACATTCCCGTTTGCCTGCAGCAATCTTTCACTCTCCTGCTCTCCAAATATCTGTTTCCCACTGCCTCACGCACATTGACACCACTGTGTTTGCTGCCATTGAGGAAGATGCTCTAACTTGGGGAGACGAAGATTTGCCTCCACTCCATCTTAAATGAGTGAAGATTGATTTTTAAACGGCGATCCCTGGTCGTTGTTTCGCAAGAACAAACATGTTTTCCACCTGCACCCTGTCAAGACTTTTCAGGTTCTTCTGTGTAAATCTTCCAGATCTTTATTGTGAATTCATCTACCACAGTGTTAAAACCAGCTACCAGCAAGAACAAACATCTCTACACAGGATATCCAATGATTTAACAAACAAACATCTCTGATAAAAATGAACGTGAGACAGATGTTTAAAATACACAATGTGAGCAAGACAATGGAATCAGGTGTGGGGTAGAGTTGTGAGCTTGCCAAGGCTTTCTCAAAGAGGAGAGGGAAGAAAGCAACAGCAGACAAAGAACGGAAATGTCACAGTTAAAATGGAAAATGCTTGGGAATACGCAGCAGATCAGGCAGCATCCACACAAATAGAGTTAGTGTTTTAGGTTGACAATCTTTCACTCATGAACTGTGCTTCTCTCTCCATAGATGCTGCCTGACCTGCTGAATATCTCAAGAAATCTTCTGTTCCGATTTCAGTTTTCACTTTTGTAGCTTTTTTGCATAGATTGCAAGTACATGATTATACATTGGTTTGTATATTGGTTTTTGTGTACACGTTATGTACTCCTGGAAAGCAGTGACGAGTTTAATGAGAGCTTAGATTTGCCAGGATGTACTCCACTTTGATAATGCAGTTTTCCACACAACAAATGTATTATCTGTATCCATCACTTACAGAATGACAGAGACATAACAACGAGCAGATAAAAATAGAAGTTTCAAAATGAAAACAAAACATTTCTTATAAAAGGAATAAAGTTTTCCAGCAAAGGGAATGTTGTGCTTTCCGAAGGATCGGTACAAGTGTCCAAACGTTGTGCGTTTAATCATCTGGGATTGGAGTATTACAGTTTCCATGGTAGATTCTCACTTTCCCCTCACACTTGAAGTAGAGGTCAAAGACGTCGGAATACCCGTGGTCCCGCCACCAGGTGCAGAGCTGTCTGTTGTTGGTGCAGTGCAGAACGTGAAAGAGCTCAATGTGCTCCATTCCAATCAAGGTGAAGAAGTCCTGGTCGCCAAGGTGACCCTTGAAGTGGTACTTGTCTGCAAGTTTCCTTACCTTCTCTGCATCCAGGAGCTGATTGTAGAGAGCAGACTGCCGCATGGCTTGGAGATTGAGCAGCAGCACTCCGCTGTTGAAACCCGGGCGGCCATCTGGTGGCGGGTCCCCAACTTTAGTGTCAGGGTTCTCTTGGCGGTACTGCCAAAAGGTGTGCCTTGAGAAAACAGCAAAACACATCAATTCAACTAACAGGATCTCTCACGGTAGGTGGTCAGTAAAGTAACAGCTTGGAGAATAATCTTTGATAGAAACATCGTCCAGATTTTCCTGCAAAAGTACAGGCCTGCGATGTTTAATATAAACAGTACCATCTGCCTACTGCTTTTAGATAATTAATTTCTCATTTTTACTGCGAAGACCAGTCCAGCACAGGAACAGGGCCTTTTGCCCACAATGTCTGTGCAGAACATGGTGCCAGCATAAACTAATCTCCTCTGCCTGCACATGATCCATTCCCTGTGCAAAAGCTGATAAACACCACTGTTGTACCAGCCTGCACCAGCACTCCTGGCAGTGCGATCCAGCACTCACCACTTTCTGTGTCAAACACTTACCCCTCACATCTCCTCTCAGCTTTCCCCTTTCATCATTTATGTCTTTCTATCAGGTCTCCGATGTTCAAGAGAAAACCACCCGTTTATCCAACTCCTTGTGGCTAATGCTTTCTAATTCAGGCAGCACTCTACAGACTCTAAACCCTTCCAATCCATACATGTGTCCAAATGCCTTTTCAAAGTCATAATTGTATCTGGTGCTCAACTTTCAATGCACCTGGTGGCATATCACACTGCGTCGAACAGGAGTTGAACCCATAGAAAGAAGCCAATTCATTCTAAAAGAGGTCCATGATGTTACTGGAGTTTTTACTCAAAGGGGGCATGAGAAATAATGAATTAAGAAACAGCACCTGAATGTGACGCTCATCTGAAGGAACAAAATGCATTAGTCTGTATCCAAATTAAGACCCAGCAAATAATTACAGTCTTAAGCTTCCTGCCATCCACCAACAGCAGGCTCTACAGTGAAATCCTAAATAAACCTCTGACAATGCTTTTGAATTGGAGTCGGTAGGCAGTAGGAGGTCAATAATAAGCTGTGAAGAAATCAAGCTGCTAGAAATAACTGAATATAATTATGCAGCAGAGCCCTTGATGTTTTCATGCACAGACCCATACGTTATATTGTTGACTGCAGATATTCTACAATAGAACACTTTTAGAACGCACATCCAAATTCTTTTGACGAGAATAAACACACATGACGCAATGTTCTTGTTGGAATGTAAACAAACAGAACATTCCTGGAAGCTGCTACTGCCACGGACATTTATCTCAACAATGCATTATTATTCTCGAAGTGAAACAACCTGTTTGTGACAAGCTCTTTCTGCCAAACCTGCGTGTCCATCCCTGCACTACACTGGGACTTTACACATGCCTTTAACTACCTTTTCAATATGACAGTGTAACAAAGCCTTTGAGGGTATCATTTTGATATTTTTTTATAATGCATGGATTTGGTTATGATCGGGTTTTACTGAACCTTTTGTAAATTCCGTGGCAATACGTGCTCCATGCCGGCAGTCTATCTGTCAGACGAACTATCAACGTGACTGCCAATCGTGCCCGGGGAGATGGAGTTGGGAACTGAACGCTGGTTGAAGGTGATGAATCTTATTGACTCTTGTTTGCGTCGGACCAAATCACTTTAGTAATCTGCATGGCAACATCCTCTTTTGGTTCACAATGGAAGACTTCACAGAAACTTCAGAGAACAATCTGCTGCGCTTATGTGGGTTCACCACCATGGAGAAAGAGAAAGGTGAAATACTGGGAGCAGGAGTGGGCCAGGAGTGAGCCTTCTTCACTCAATATGATCACAGCCGATCGCTAAATTGCCCAAATCTCTTGCTCTCTCTCGCCATGATCTAACTTCTCGTTGATGACGATCTTGACTGCCTTCTGCGGTAGAGAATGCCACAGGTCACCGCCCTTCCTCATCTCAGTGCAAGCTCTCTCTGGAATGGTGAGGCTGTGATCCGCTCACGTCACCAAACTCAATGGTGCAGTGCATGATGGTTCCTCACAGAACAGTACCAGTCACTTCCCTCCAATCTCAACCAGGTGAATCATTTATTTTCCAATCCACAAGCTCACATGATGTGAGGTGGACCTCACCAAATCTCTTCCAGAATTTGACATAAACCTGGGCTGCAGACAGTGCTCCGCACACGACTCTAGTTACATTCGATAACTATCTCCTGCCCGTCACAGTGCTCTGCACACGACTCTAGTTACATTCGATAACTATCTCCTGCCCGTCACAGTGCTCCGCACACGACTCTAGTTACTCCAGTTACACTCATTAACCACCTCCTGCCTGTCACAAACACACCTGCATCTCTCCAATTGCCTCAAAATTCCCTCTTCAAGCCTCAACAATTTTCCCACAATGTATAGGGAAAACTGCAGATGCTGGTTTAAATCAAAGGTATTGAAATCAGTCTGAAGAAGGATCCCGAGCCGAAACGTCACCCATTCCTTCTCTCCAGTGATGCTGCCTGAGCCGCTGAGTTACTCCAGCATTTTGTGTCTACCCACAATGTATGTTGGACTAACAGTAATATTATTTCCTTCTTTAATCCTTCACCATTCTGCAGTGATGGGATTACACATGTTCAATGTGCAGGGATAATTTTCTTTCCTCTCAGTCAGCTTTGGAAAGTGGAGGCTCCACATCACTGCCTTCTCTCCCCGCTTCCTCTGAAACACTCATTTCTTGGCCATTCCTCCAACTATTCCCCGTGACTGTTTCAGTTACTATGTCCTTGCGCAGTTCAAGGATGCCCCCCACCCTGGCAGCCAGTATTTCTGATATCTGTCCTCTCTCCTCCTCCACTGTAACAGTGCTGATTCCAGTAGTAACTGCACCCACCATGGGAAGGAACACGTGGACTCAGTGACACCCAACTTCAGGACAACCTCCAAGAACAATGTTTATCCACACAACATGGCAAAAAACAGGGTAAAAAACAAATGTAATATGCTCCAATGCAATTTTCATTTCATTTTCTGTTGTATTCACATCTGGTACAGTTCTTAATTATTAATTTAAATGCAAGCTTAAATCCAGATAATTGGCTTGGGCACGGAATCATTTCAAAAACACATCCTTCCCACATAACAGCAGCAATTGCACGCCAAAAGAAAATCACAAGTGTTTTGTAATCACTTTGGAACATAATATGTATAGGAAAATAATTGCAGATGCTGGTACAAATCGAAGGTATCACAAAAAGCTGGAGTAACTCAGCGGGTCAGGCAGCATCTCAGGAGAGAAGGAATGGGTGACGTTTCGGGTCGAAACCCTTCTGGGTCACAAATGCTGCCTGACCCGCTGAGTTACTCCAGCTTTTTGTGATACCTTGGAACATAATATAATGCCCACATTAAAACAAGTTCCTTCTTCGACACTATCACATATTTCAATCATTACATGCAGGTCCCAAAGCTTTTTAAAATTTTATTTCTTCAGATGCTAGAATATTGAGCAAAACACAGAGTGCTGGAGTAACTCAGTGGGTCAGGCAGTATCTCTGGAGACCATGGATAGGTGATGTTTCACAGAGTGTTGGAGGAACTCAGCGGGCCAAGCAGCATCTGTGGAGGGAATGGGAAGGTGACGATTCAGGTGCAGACCCTTCTTCAGTTGGGCAATATTCTGTACACGTGCTTTTGCATCCAAGCTGAAGAAGGGCATTTAGGACAATCGAGAACATAACGTACCCCAAGATTCTTCCAAGTCCTTTACAAATGCAGAAAGAACATTTGTGGGCTCAAAACTGAGACTGAAGAGAGATTAATGCCAGTAAAGCCCAGTGGTATGAACATCGACTTCTCCAACTTTAGATAATTCCTCTGTCCCTCTCTTCCCCTCCCCTTCCCAGATCTCCCTGTATCTTCCATCTATATCCTTCCTTTGTCCCGCCCCCCTGACATCAGTCTGAAGAAGGGTCTCGACCCGAAACGTCACCCATTCCTTCTCTCCTGAGATGCTGCTTGACCTGCTGAGTTACTCCAGCATTTTGTGAATAAATCTTCAATCTGGTCATTTGAAAGAAGCCAGCACCGACAATACACCATGACAACTAGTTATATGGAGGTTGATATTTAGCAGTTTCTACATTTAAACTCTGCAAGTAAACTGTGAATGTGAATAATAGAGATTAGGTGTTGGAGGATTGGACGTGCTGACAACACTGAGTCACGAATGGCTGAACACAGTAATTAAGTGCTGCAAAGTGGAGTGTTTCAGCCACTGCTTTCACTATTCAGCACAGGTAAAGGGCAGTGGACCGCTCCACAGGCCAGCAGCCTTCATGATGCCAACCTCACCAGCTGAAACGTTAGGTAGAAACTCCACGCAAAATGACAACATCTGTGTGCCCCCACTCTGCCCACCCCCTGGGGCAGCGTGACCCCTCTCTCCCCACCCCCTGGGGCAGTGTGTCCCCTCTCTGCCCATCCCCTGGGACAGTGTGACCCCTCTCTCCCCACTCCTTGGGGTAGTGTGTCCCCTCTCTGCCCATCCCCTGGGACAGCGTGATCCCTCTCTCCCCACCCCCTGGGGCAGTGTGTCCCTCTCTCCCCACTCCCTGGGGTAGTGTGTCCCCTCTCTCCCCACTCCCTGGGATAGTGTGTCCCCTCTCTGCCCATCCCCTGGGACAGCGTGATCCCTCTCTCCCCACTCCCTGGAACAGGGTGATCCCTCTCTCCCCACCCCCTGGGGCAGTGTGTTCCCTCTCTGCCTATCCCCTGGGGAAGTGTTCCCCCACCTCCTGGGGCAGTGTGTCCCCTCTCTGCCCATCCCCTGGGGCAGTGTCCCCCCACCCCCTGGGGCAGTGTGTCCGGTCTCTTCCCACTCCCTGGGACAGCGTGATCCCTCTCTCCCCACCCCCTGGGGCAGTGTGTCCCCTCTCTGCCCATCCCCTGGGGAAGTGTCCCCCCACCTCCTGGGGCAGTGTGTCCCCTCTCTCCCCACCCCCTGGGACAGCATGATCCCTCTCTCCCCACCCACTGGGACAGCGTGATCCCTCTCTCCCCACCCCCTGGGGCAGTGTGTCCCCTCTCTGCCTACCCCCTGGGGCAGTGTGTCCCCTCTCTGCCCATCCCCTGGGGAAGTGTCCCCCCACCCCCTGGGGCAATGTGTCCCCTCTCTCCCCACCCCCTGGGACAGCGTGGTCCCTCTCTCCCCACCCACTGAGACAGCGTGATCCCTCTCCCCCCACCCCCTGGGGGAGTGTGTCCCCTCTCTGCCCACCCCCTGGTGCAGTGCTCCTCACCCCCCGAGTCAAGTCAAGTCTACTTTATTTGTCACATACACATACAAGATGTGCAGTGAAATGAAAGTGGCAACGCCTGCGGATTGTGCTAAAACTACAAAACAGAATAGTTTTTTTTTGTTGAAAAAGACACAACACAAAAAATAAATTAATACAGTAATTTAGGCCCTTATGATATAAGAGTTAACAGTCCTGATGGCCTGTGGGAAGAAACTCCGTCTCATTCTCTCTGTTTTCACAGCGTGACAGCGGAGGCGTTTGCCTGACCGTAGCAGCTGGAACAGTCCGTTGCTGGGGTGGTAGGGGTCCCCCATAATGTTGCTGGCTCTGGATCTGCATCTCCTGATGTATAGGTCCTGCAGGGGGGTGAGTGTAGTTCCCATAGTGCATTCAGCCGAACGCACTACTCTCTGCAGGGCCTTCCCTGTCCTGGGCAGAGCTGTTCCCAAACCAGATTGAGATGTTGCCGGACAAGATGCTTTCTACAGCCCCAGAGTAGAAGCACTGAAGGATCCTGAGAGAGACTCTGAATTTCCTCAGCTGTCTGAGGTGGTAAAGGCGCTGCCTTGCCTTACTCACCAGTACGGCAATGTGGGTTGTCCATGTCAGGTCCTCTGTGATGTGGACTCCCAGGTATTTAAAGCTGCTCACCCTATCCACAGTAATCCCATTTATCTCCAGTGGCGTGTACGTCCTCGGATGTCGTGCCCATCTAAAGTCCACAATCAGCTCCTTAGTTTTGTGACATTCAAGAGGCTGCTGTCCTGACACCAGAGTGCCAGATCAGCCACCTCCTCCCGGTAGGCCTTCTCATCGTTGTCGGAGATCATGCTCACCACCACAGTGTCATCAGCAAACTTGATAATGGAGTTGGAGCTGAACCTGGCCACACAGTCATGTGTGTACAGGGAGTACAGTAGGGGGCTAAGGACGCAACCCTGGGGGGATCCTGTGTTCAGGGTGATGGGTTAGATGTATGTATCCCCATCTTGACCACGAGGCCTGGCGGTGAGAAAGTCCAGGACCCAGGCACAAAGTTAAGCCCCAAATTCAGCAGCTTCTCAGCAAGTCTGGTGGGGACTATTGTATTGAAAGCTGAACTAAAATCAATGAACAGCATCCTCACATAGTCCCCCTTCTGGCTGTCAAGATGAGAGAGAGCGGTGTGCAGAACCTGGGAGACCGCATCATCCGTGGATCTGTTCGGACGGTATGCGAACTGCAGCGGGTCCATATTGCGAGGCAGGAAGGCACAGATGTGGTTCTTGATCAGCCTCTCGAAGCATTTCATGACCACCGAGGTGAGGGCCACCGGTCAGTAGTCATTCAAACAAGCTGGAGAGGCATTCTTTGGCACTGGTACGATGATGGATCTTTTGAAGCATGCAGGGACCACGGACTTGGCCAAGGAGAGGTTGAATATTGTGGTGAGCACTGGAGCAAGCTGAGTAGCACAAGGCTTTAGTACTCGCCCAGATATACCATCCACTCTAGAGCCCACTAGGGTTGCCAACTTCCTCACTCCCAAAGAAGGGACAAAGGGTGATGTCACCGCCCCGCGCATCACGTGACCTCACCCAGCCAGCGGCCACGTGCTCCTGCTCCACCAATGGCTGTGCAACCCGCCTCCCGGCCCGGGTGGCCACCATTGGTGGAGCGGGAGCACGTGGCCGCTGGCTGGGTGAGGTCACGTGGGGCGCAGGGCGGTCCCTTCTTTGGGAGCGAGGAAGTTGGTAACCCTACTAATACAGGACAAGGGTGGTCCCGTACGGGACAAACTAATTTAACCCAAAATAGGGGATGTCCCGGCTAATACGGGACAATTGTCAACCCTGGAACCCACAGAGCTGGCATCGAGGTGAGTTACTCCGGTTCCCAGGAGACCACTGATGAGGAAAAGGACTCGAGAAGGAGCACAAATAGCAGATTCGGTCTATAATCTTTTCAGGTATTTTCACTTATCCTTTGTTGATCTGCAATGGAAATATCAACATCAACTATGTGAAGGGCACAAAGGAAACACAAGAGAAAATAAAGGATAAACATATCTCAAAGTAATCAAAATAAATTTAACACCGTATTTTGAGCCACAAATTCAATTATTGATAAATGTTTCAAAGTGAGAGGCCTGGTCATGAAATTTCAAGCTTCAATGGTTACCGTTTGCTAATACATTGTTTATCTGTTGCATCTTGTCTGCACAACACTCCCATTATAATGACTGATGGCTTGCTGGAGAACGCTTGTTTAATTTAACAGCTCCTCACATTAAATTCAGCACAGTAATCAAGTGGTACAAAGAGATTCCATTCTCAAAAAAAACATCAATATATCACTAATGAAAATGGAACACAGTGTTTACAAGGACTCGACGCACAGCCTTGTGGCAGGTCAGAATGTGCACAGAGGCACAGAGCTGCACCAGAATCCCTCTGCTTACATTCCACCACGAATCACACTCCACTGACACTCTGCCTCATTCAATCAAACATGGTGAATACTTGATTGAACTTCCATAACTGTACGGTGGACAGCTTACTGACTGATTGCGTAAAGGCCGTAACTTGAGCGCATAGGAATGAAAAACACAGGGAGTGGTGGGGACTGCTCGGTCCATCACGGCTACTCACCTCCCCACCATCTGCCCGGTCCATCACGGGCACTCACCCCCCCACCATCGAAGGGATCTACAGGAGGCGCTGCCTCAAAAAGGCAGCCAGCATCATCAGAGACCCACACCACCCTGGCCACACTCTCACTGACCCACACCACCCTGGCCACACTCTCACTGACCCACACCACCCTGGCCACACTCTCACTGACCCACACCACCCTGGCCACACTCTCACTGACCCACACCACCCTGGCCACACTCTCACTGACCCACACCACCCTGGCCACACTCTCACTGATCCACACCACCCTGGCTACGTTCTCATCTCGCTGCTATCATCGGGAAGAAGGTACAGGAGCCTGAAAACCGTGACCTCCAGGTTCAAGAACAGCTTCTTCCCAACAACCATCAGGCTCTTGAACTGCGATACGATAGAACTTTATTTATTCCAGGAGGGAAATTGATCTGCCAACAATCATAAAACACAAAATACATGGAATTGAAGTGCCGAGTGGAAAGGAGATTGGGGATGTGCAGAGATTGGGGGACACTCTGCCCCAGGGGGTGGGGAGTGAGGACGTTGACAACCCTAACCCAGGTACAGTGAAATCATGTTTTTTTTGTACACAGTTCAGTAAAATCTTACTCAACACTTACACAATGATATCCAAAGACAAGAGAATAGCAGAGCATTTATTTTAAAAAGATTGTGAAGTTCAGAAGGATGCAAGGTACCCCTGTACACAATCACTGAAAGCTAAGTGCAGGGCAACAGGTAACGGCACGGTGAATGGCCTTTATAGTGAGGGGGTTAAGTGAAGGAGAGATGGCACTGCTGTTATGGAACATGTGGGGTACAGTACACCATGTGGTCTCCCCACCTACACAGTGAGGCATTTGCCACAGAGAGGGTGCAGTGCAGATTGTCTGGTCTTGTTCCATGGGAGGTGCGCATGGAGAGGGGAACTCCAGAGCCAGGCGGCACCGTCTCCAAACCTGGGGCAGGTCTGTGCGGTTTGAGAGGAGGCCACGTTTCTTCACTCGGCTGTTGCTGCTTTGCTGTTCACTACCAGGGACTGGACCCTTCGCACTGTACGTTCACACACAACAGCTTCACATTCCTGAACTTTAAGGCAATTGCGGGAAACTGGAGCCAAAGCTGAAAAGTACAATCGATTGGATATCAGATCAGGTGTGTAGGGCCAGGTCACAGGTGATAGGAGCAGAGGTAGGCCATTCGGCCCATCAAGTCTACACTGCCATTCAATCATGGCTGATCTATCTCTCCCTCCTAACACTGAGCTGCCACAGTGGCGCAGCGGTGGAGTTGCTGCCTTACAGCGCTTGCAGCGCCAGAGACCCGGGTTTGATCCTGACTACGGATGCTGTCTGTACAGAGTTTGTACGTTTTCCCCATTACCGCGTGGGTTTTCTCCGAGATCTTCAGTTTCCTCCCACACTCCAAAGACGTATAAATATGTAGGTTAATTGGCTTGGTGTATGTGTAAATTATCCCTAGTGTGTGTAGGATAGTGCTAATGTGCTGGGATCGCTGGGCGGTGCTGACTCGGTGGGCCAAAGGGCCTGTTTCCGCTCTGTATCTCTAAACCAAAGTAAACCCCATTCTCCTGCCTTCTCCCCATAACCTCTGACTCCCATGCTAATCAAAGTGGCCTATTCGTGCTCCTAATCTTTTATCCTTTTGAAGAATGGCCTGACAGATAGACAATAGGTGCAGGAGTAGGCCATTTGGTCCTTCGAGCCAGCACTGCATCTATATCAGATGTCTATATCATTTTCATTAGACTCAAAAAGGCAGGTCCATAGAAGCTGTTTCAGCTGTGAAAGGATGAAATCCAAGAGCAACAGATGTTTAACGAGAGAATAAAATGCAAAAGGTGTTGGCACAAGAAGTGGTCGGGGTGAATACCACTGATGTGATGGATGGCAGCATGGCATAGCTACAGGAGGATGAAGTATAAAGCGGTGGGAGGAGGTTTATGTGGATGTAACAATTAATATGAAGCAGCAGGCCAAACTAACTTGCTTCCAAGTTTCACGATCGAAGTGAAGAAATGCATCAAGAGTTGCTGCCTCTAATATCCAGATTTGCTAATGTTCACTGGAGCTTAATTTATATTCCAGTAATTAAACATACTGCAGCACATGTGCTGCACGAGTAATTAGCAACCAAATCCTTCTATACTGTCTACTATTTGCCCCGCAGAGATTGCCTGCCCTTCCTGACCTATAATAACTACAGTTTCTCTGTCTGAACAATACCACAGGTAACTCACTGGTGCGTGCCTACCACTTAACAATAAATCAGTGGATAATACACAAATAATGTAAGACATTATGCCTGGCTCCTGAAGCAAATCAATATTAAAGAAGAGAACTATAAAGTTGAAGCACGAATTACACAAGTAATAGCGAACTCCAAGTGGTTGAACAAATTATAATCAGATGCCTGGATACCCACAAGCAGATCTGAATGCTGGCTCTGAACAGACAATAAATCAGTGGCTGAAGAATGGTCTCGACCCGAAACGTCACCCTTTCCTTCTCTCCAGAGATGCTGCCTGACCCGCTGAGTTACTCCAGCATTTTGTGATACCATGAATCACTGGCTGATCACAATGTGTTCCGAACCTGAACACAGGCAATGTCAGTGGCATCAGCCACGATCAGTGATATTAGGCTAGTCAGTGTCGGGCTAGTCAGTGTTACCCGGGCTAGTCAGTGGAGTTGGGCTAGTCAGTGGTGTCGGGCTAGTCAGTGTCGGGCTAGTCAGTGGCGTCGGGCTAGTCAGTGGCGTCGGGCTAGTCAGTGGCGTCGGGCTAGTCAGTGGTGTCGGGCTAGTCAGTGGTGTCGGGCTAGTCAGTGGTGTCGGGCTAGTCTGTGTTACCCGGGCTAGTCAGTGTTACCCGGGCTAGTCAGTGGTGTCGGGCTAGTCAGTGGTGTCGGGCTAGTCAGTGTTACCCGGGCTAGTCAGTGGTGTCGGGCTAGTCTGTGTTACCTGGGCTAGTCAGTGGTGTCGGGCTAGTCAGAGGTGTCGGGCTAGTCAGTGGTGTCGGGCTAGTCAGTGGTGTCGGGCTAGTCAGTGGTGTCGGGCTAGTCAGTAGTGTTGGGCTAGTCTGTGTTACCCGGGCTAGTCAGTGGTGTCGGGCTAGTCAGAGGTGTCGGGCTAGTCAGTGGTGTCGGGCTAGTCAGTGTCGGGCTAGTCAGTGGTGTCGGGCTAGTCAGTGGTGTCGGGCTAGTCAGTGGTGTCGAGCTAGTCAGTGGTGTCGGGCTAGTCAGTGATGTCAGGCTAATCAGTGGTGTCGGGCTAGTCAGTGATGTCAGGCTAGTCAGTGGTGTCGGGCTAGTCAGTGGTGACAGGCTAGTCAGTGGTGTCGGGTTGGTCATTGGTGTCGGGCTAGTCAGTGGTGTCGGGCTAGTCAGTGGTGTTGGGCTAGTCAGTGGTTTCGGGCTAGTCAGTGGTGTTGGGCTAGTCAGTGGTGTTGGGCTAGTCAGTGTAGAGTCTTTGCCGCTGTGTACAAGTACAATTTGACACGTCTAAAGCACACGTGCACCTCTGCAGCCTCACAGGTCATTCATTCAGATCACGGTGATGAGATCGTCACAATTCTTTCTCCCAGTCTACCGATGGTAGGTTTACATTTCCATCTCAAATATAGAAACATGTAAAATAGGTGCAGGAGGAGGCCATTCGGCCCTTCGAGCCAGCACCTCCATTCATTGTGATCATGGCTGATCGTCCCCAATCAATATCCCATGCCTACCTTCTCCCCATATTCCTTGATTCCACTAGCCCCTAGAGCTCTATCTAACTCGCTCTTAAATCCATCCAGTGATTTGGCTTCCACTGCCCTCTGTGACAGAGAATTCCACAAATTCACAACTCTCTGGGTGGAAAAGTTTTTTCTCACCTCAGTTTTAAATGGCCTCCCCTTTATTCTAAGACTGTGGCCCCTGGTTCTGGACTCGCCCAACATTGGAACCATTTTTCCTGCATCTAGCTTGTCCAGTCCTTTTATAATTTTATATGTCTCTATAAGATCCCCTCTCATCCTTCTAAACTCCAGTGAATACAAGCCTAGTCTTTTCAATCTTTCCTCATATGTCAGTCCCGCCATCCCAGGGATCAATCTCGTGAATTGCCTCAATTACAAGGATGTCCTTCCTCAAATTAGGAGACCAAAACTGTACACAATAGAAATGTTAGCTGGCAGTGGCAGGAGATGCTGTCAAACAGCAGCGAATGGGAACAACCCACAAGGGGGAGTTACTAGTACACACGCTGTACTCCAGTTTGGTTGAATATTCTCCAACATTTATCCATTGCTTGTTTCAAAATGCAGGTGAGTCATCAATGTGACATTACCGATAAACAGGGCCAGAGAACGAGGAAACATCTGTTTGCTTGCACTTCCATGCATTCAAAGTGGATAAAAATAAATGTGAAACGTTTTTTTAAAATCCTGGAGGATCTGGTCGATGTGCCACAGACACGATTGTACATCTGTGCAGCCAGAGCTGACGTCATTGGCAGTCGCAGCGGAACACACTTGCTGAAACCAGCACTGGCACCTCGGCAATGTTTGTGAACGTTTTCCATTGTTGTGGATTGCTGCAGGCAGCCTTCAGACAGGAAGCCTTATCTTATCATTAATGACTGGGTCCGGAGGGGGCTACACAGAGCGCCTGTTGACACCATCTACTCATGGCATTGCCCCGTCAGTAGCCAAAATCAGTGCCAATTAAAATAAACGGCTCATTGATTGACAAAAACAATTGGCTCAACAATATAGGAAACTACGGCAGGAGTTGAAGTAAAGCAGTGACCTTCAACTTAACTGTCCGTCCGGTAAAGTCTCGCCACTTATGAATGACAAAGCCGAGTGCTAACACCATGAAGGCTGATGGAACAATCTGTGGAAGCCTGCATGCGACATCACTGAACAATAACTGCTGGAATGTAAAGCATACTCACTTTATACAGTTACAGTAGCAGCTGAACTTTGCTTCGAAGAGGATGACTAAACATCAGTCAGCAGTCTATCTGTCCCCCCCCCCCACAGATGCTGCCTGAGCCACTGAGTTCCTCCAGCACTTTTTTTTTGCTCAAAGTTCCAGCATCTGCAGTCTCTTGTACCCCCACACACCGCAAACGCTAGGTTTCGTACAGCATGTACCGATGTTGTATATTAAATTGCACAACAGTCTGGTCCCCATCTCAGTGCAGGCTGATGTCAAGCAAAACAAACATACTGGCCCGACACCTCATCTCTATCGAGCCCGGCCTGTACTGGGATTAGTGGAGAATTGTTCAACCTGCATCATCTTCACTCCACGGGTACTCAAACTCACTGGCTGAGCAGCTCATGCTGACGGACTTGCACGATTGCAGGCCAAGCTCCAGGTCATCGTGGCCCCCTTCACTGAAGCACACAGAGAATGGGCCAGAGCTCAGCTTCCACCAGGCTCTGAGAATGATTCATGAAAAACTTGCACGCTCCCCACATCACGGCAGCCTCTCTAAGATTAAAACTTGCACACTCCCCACATCACACAAGCCTCTCCGAGATTTAAGGATGTTCTCAAAGCCTTCATGAAAAAGTGGAAGGGTTCCCTGATCCCAGGCCAAACAGAGGGGGATTCAGACGATCCTGGCACCTCAGGCTCGTGCACTGAAAGCACCCACAGGCCCTGGGAGGAGCAACACAAGATTCAAGATAGCTTTATTTGTCATCCAAAAAAACTATTTTGGATAGTTCAAAAAATTCAGTCACCCACAGTCCAACAATAAAACATTAAATTAGGCAGATTACACAATAAAGCATTAAAATAGGCAAATTACACAACCCCAAAAACACACACAAAAAAGAAACATCCATCACAGTGAGTCTCCTCCAGTCCTCTCCTCACTGTGATGGAAGGCCACAATGTCTTTTCCCTTCCCCTGCCGTCTTCTCCCGCGGTCAGGTTGTTGTGGCTGCAGGCCGCACCGGACGGTGAAAGGTCCGCAGCGGGCCGACCCAAGCCCCGCGATCCGGGGCGGGCGAACACGCTGTCGCTGCCGCTGCTGCTGCACGTCGGGGCGGTCGTGGCTCCCGACATTGAAGCCCCCACCCAGCAGAAAAAAAACACAGACTCCCCACCCGCCTGTACAACCACCTGGCCCACCACCCATCCCACCCACCTGTACAACCACACGCCCCACCACCCATCCCACCCACCTGTACAACCACACGCCCCACCACCCATCCCACCCACCTGTACAACCACCCGCCCCACCACCCATCCCACCCACCTGTACAACCACTCGGTCCATCACCCATCCCACCCACCTGTACAACCACCCGCCCCACCACCCATCCCACCCACCTGTACAACCACTCGGTCCATCACCCATCGCACCCACCTGTACAACCACCCGCCCCACCACCCATCCCACCTTCCAGCGATAGAGTTGCTGCCTCACAGCGCCAGGGACCCGGGTTCCATCCGAAGGTTGCTTATCCATAAGGCGTTTTTACGTTCTCCCCATGACCTCCATGGGTTTTCTCTGGGTGCTTCGGTTTCCTCCCATACTCCAAAGACGTACAGGTTTGTAGGTTAACTAGCTTGGCATAATTGTAAATTGTCTCTAGTGTGTGTAGGATAATGTTAATGTGTGAGGATCGCTGGTCGGCGTGGACTCGGTGGGCTGAAGGGCCTGTTTCTGTGCTGTGTCTCTAGCCTGAATTAAACTAAACCACCCACCCATCTGACCCACCAACAACGGATAGACCTGACTGGGCAGACTGCACACCCAACACCAGCCTCCACAAACTCCAATCATTGTTTTATTTTTTAAAACAAACATGTGCTGTGGACAAAGGGCAACCAGGATTGATTATATCCAGGCTTTTAATATGGTGCTGGTTTCTACGGCTCAGATCTTGTAAATGACCTGATCATAACGTTGCCCTGGGTTAACAAAGAAAGCTGGCAGCTGTTAATGTAAAAATAACAGTCTGGATGAAGAAATTAAAAGCATTATGAAATTAGAAGCAAGTTGTAATGATTTTAAACGGGATGTTTCAATAACTCTGCAGAGTGGTATCATTCCACTCAGATGATCAGAGCACGTTTTGCACAACTACAGATTTTAAATGTAAACACAGGACAGGTCAGTGGTTCACTCCCTGTGCCTGCCTGGAAGATGTGGTGGGAAGAAGGATCTTGCTCTTGCACCACTACCTCCTTTGTCATTCAACCTCCTGTAGTTATTTAATCTCTCCTGCCACAGAGCTGTCCTTTGTCCTTCCTCCCTCACCACCCAACCCCCACCCATACCCAACACCTCTTTCAATGCCACTCAATTTAATTAAATTGTCCTGATGAAAGGTTACCGATGGGAAACATTACCCATCTCCAGGTGCTGTCTGGCCTGCTGCGCATGCCCGGTGTTTCCCTTGGTTTCAGATGTCACACAAGCATACTTCTTTGCTCTTATATTTCACATCTCACCCTGGCCCCAAGGGGTTCCAGGGTCTTGGCTGCCCTCATTACACGGGTCTGTCTGGTGGTCGTAGTTGTGGTACTGGATGCTAGCATTGGGTGAAGGAGAGGTGGGCAATAGAGTTTAGAGCTTGGAAAGTCTGAAGATGGGTCTAAACCCAAAACATCACCTATTCCTTCTCCCCAGAGATGCCGTCTGACCCGCTGAGTTATTCCAGCTTGTTGTGTGTATCTAGTGTTTGGGAGTCTCAACACTCTCACTGGAAGGCCAAACACATGGGATGTCCATGCAGAAGTTGGCAAAGATGTAAAAATATTCAGTCATTCTCCAGAGACACCATTTTTGAAATTAAATCAATCTTGGACAACAAAGTGAGATCAACAATGAGGAAGAAAATGGAGACAAGAGATTGCAGATGCTGGAATTCTGAGCAAAACACAAACACCAGTATGAAGGAGGTCCCGACCCAAAACATTGCCAGTCCATTTCCTACACAGATGTTGCCTGACCCATTGAGTTCCTCCAGCACTGTTTTTTGCTCAATGGGCAGGAAAAAACAAGTGAATAATCCAAAGTTAAATGAGAGATATGCGTGAGTTGAGTAATGTTATTACTGGATCACATCTGTACTCTGGAAGCTGGGAGCAGTCAGTCAGTGACCCAGCACTTCTGCAAGCTACATGGTCTGCAAGACAAATGCACCCTTTACACAGGGTGCAGAAGAGGTCTACCCAATGCTGCCTGGATTACAGGGCATTAGCTATAAAGAGAGATTAGATAATATTTTTCACTGGATCATCGGAGGTTGAAGGGAGACCTGATGGAAGTTTGTAAAATTATGAGAAGCAAAGATGATAGTATCCGTCCATCTATGAGAAATAATGGTGCAGGTTTGATATTTAGTTTATTGTCATGTGTACCGAGGTGTTTCACTTTCAACAGGATGTTGTCCTGTTTGGTCAGAGAATGTTTCATCTGAGGTCGACAGAATCTGTTTCCAGGGTGGAAATGTCAAAGCTTCTTAAACACCATTGTCACATCTGTGTCCACAGCATCCCTGACAGCACATTGCACGCACTCCTGCCCCGCACATCTCCTCGAGGCTTTGCCCCTCTCACCTTGCAGCTCTGCCCTCTAGTCTGTGACATTTCCACCAGGGAAAACGGCTCTGATTTTACTGTAAATTGGTTCAAAAGCAGCTAATATTTTATACTAATATTTTAATATACAACACATATGTTGAACTATTTGGAAGAAAGAAGGAACTGCAGATGCTGGATTACACAAAAGGGCACAGAGTGCTGGAGTAACTCAGCGGGGCAAGCTGGATAGGTGACGTTTTGGGTCAGAACCCTTCTTCAGATTGATTGTGGGTGGGGGGAGGGGGGAAGAGAGCTTGGGGAGAGGAGAGGCAGGTCAAAGCAGGGGAGGTAATTGGTGGACACAGGTAAGGGGGGTTGACAGGTAGCAACAAAGGCCAGAGATTCCCACCATCTGTCTATCAAATCCCCCCTCGCCCGTGACCACATGTTACCTGCCACACTTTCTCCGGGCTTTGCTCCCCCCCACCCTGCAATCAGTCTGAAGAAGGGTCCTGATCTGAAATGTCACTAACATGTTCTCCAGAGATGCTGCCTGACCCATTGGGTTACTCCAGCACATTGTCTATTTTCCCAGAGCCTTATGTAGCCTGGTTGTTACCACCTTTATCACTGCCAGTTCTTTACCTCTCCATCAGTGGGTTCACCAAGCCGACGACTGTTCTCAATATCCTCACTGACTACGTTGCCATTTGTCAATTCCCTCCACACGCGAGAATACTCAGGCAACAATCCTGCTCTTGCTGGGGAGCTTGGAGCCCTTCTCTGCTCTTTGATTCAGACGGCTGCAGTTTTTACTGAGCAAACACCGAGTTCTTCACCCAGCGATCGCAGAACCCTGGGAGCTGAACATTTGAACTGCTTCTCACTGTCTCTCGTTAAGAGTGATCGATGGACTTGTGCAACTCCCAGCCCTTGTACAACGGCTCTCATCATGCAGATTGCGACACGTACCAACTTCATGAAAGATGATCCAGTCGTTCTTGGACCAGTAAAGAAACCACAAGTTTGGACCAGGGCTTGGAGTATTGGCAGCAGCATAAAGTCACATGTCAGAGTCAGCATCTTCACAAACAGTGAAACATAATCCTTGTTTAAGCAACATCCTGCAGAAAGTGTGACAGCTTGCTAAAGCCCAACCAGTCACGTTTACATTGCTGCTACAGTACAATGGTTTCACATGTTTCAATTGTCTCCTCCACAGTACAAGTGCCAAGGCTGCACTTGCCAGGAAACAGCTGTGGGCACAGCAAACAGTGACGGGGGAGGCTCAGTCTCTCAGCCCACGAGCAACAATGGAGGCTGAACCAGCCAGCAACAGTCCCGGCCACACACGTGCTCTCCACAGATGCTGCCCAACCTGCTGAGCTACTCCCGCACTGTGTCTTTCTTTGCAAATCACCATCTGTAGCTTCTTCTTTACCCATTAAAGGACAAGGCAGTTTTGGTGCAGTCAGAAAGAAATGAAAAAGAGCCGAATCTATGGGATCAACAACCACTCAATAAAAGTGGTGATATATCTGCACGCAGTAACAGGAATAGTGACCAAAATAAAGGGAAACGTGTTAATATTCTTCTTAAATATGCTGACATTTTGAAAATATAGTACTCCTATCATTGCATAGTTCCACTGGAATTAAAATTTAATGCTACACCCAACAATAATCTGAGTCTGAAGAAGGGTCTCGACCCGAAACGTCACCCATTCCTTCTCTCCCGAGATGCTGCCTGACCTGCTGAGTTACTCCAGCACTTTGTGAATAAATACCTTCGATTTGTACCAGCATCTGCAGTTATTTTCTTATAATAATCTGAGTGCGGTTGAAACTAGTTGAATTTGTGAATCCTGAGGTAGCTGCTCCCTCTGTTGAAAGTCTTGTGCACAACGATGGCTCGACAACAGCTTGTAAACGTGCCCTAGTTTGTTCCAGACCACTGCGCTGAGCTGCACAGGAAGCTCTGTGGAATGTGCAACTATGCATGGACGGACAGGAGTCAGGATGTGCGCTGCACTGCAAGACTGGCGCAGGGTGGCAGAGGGGAACGCTCTGAACGGGAAACTTGTGGATGCTATGAGTCCATCAATGCATCACAACAAGCCTTTACAGGAGAGGGGGAAATGTTCTCTGTATAATTGACAGCATTATGCAGTCATGCTGAATGCTGAGAGATCTCAATGTTCCCCAAGCAATTAACAGGACTTGACTATCATACGTGGATGAAAATAAGTCTCGCATATAGAGTAAGAGGATGCTGTAAAATGATTGACTATTGACAAAATAACAAATTGGCAAGGCACCACTTGTGAAATTAATTTAACACAACCTGCATTTAAATTGTTCCTCTCACTAACGTCTCAAAACAATTCACAGCCAATGAAATATTTGTGGTCACTGTTGATTGTAGGACAGTCAATTCTGGCAGAATATACCTTTAGAAAGGAGACGAGGAAGAATTTCTTTAGTCAGAGGGTGGTGAATCTGTGGAATTCAATGCCACAGGAAGCTGTGGAGGCCAAGTCAATGGACATTTTTAAGGCAGAGAGTGATAGATTCTTGATTAGTACTGGTGTCAGGGGTTATGGGAAGAAGGCAGGAGAATGGGGTTGAGAAGGATAGATCAGCCACGATTGGATGGCGGAGTAGACTTGATGGGCCAAATGGCCTAATTCTGCACCTAGAACTTATGAATTATTTTTGCTGAGGTTTTTCTTGAAATAATTCATATTTAGAAACTCTGGCTGTTTCACAATAATTGTCGAAATGATCCAATGGCATGAGAGTGGTGAGGAGATGATCTGAAGCAACTGTTCTGGCAGTGATCACAGTGAGTTGGTAAAAGTGATATTTTATATCAGTCTTGGTGACTCAGCAGGTTCTATCTGCTCATTTAATGATTCATTGCAGTAGCTATCAGTCTACCCCACACAACCCCCACTGCTCGAGTGATACCGATTGTCCGTTTTGTAGGGAAGAACTGCAGATGCTGCTTTAAATCAAAGGTAGACACAAAATGCTGGAGTAACTCAGTGGGACGGCAGCATCTCTGGAGAGAAGGAATGGGTGACGTTTCAGGTTGAGGCCTCTGAAGAAGGGTCTCGACCCGAAATGTCACCCATTCCCTCTCTCCAGCATTTTGTGATACCTTCGATTTGTACCAGCATCTGTAGTTATTTTGCTACAATGCTTCCAGTCCAAGTCAGCATGGATTTATGAAGGGGAAATCCTGCTTGACTAATCTTCTGGAATGTTTTGAGGATGTAACAAATAAAATGGATGAAGGAGAGCCAGTGATGTCGTGTATCTGGACTTTCAGAAAGCCTCTGATAAGATCCCACACAGGAGATTAGTGGGCAAAATTACAGCACATGGAATTGGGGGGATAGAGAATTGGTTGGCAAACAGGAAACAAAGAATAGGAATAAATGGGTCCCTGTCAGAATAGCAGGCAGTGGCGAGTGGAGTGTCGCAAGGCTCGGTGCTGGGGCCGCAACTATTTACAATATATATTACTGATTTAGATGATGGAATTAAAGGTAACACTAGCAAACTTGCAGATGACACAAAGCTGGGTGAGCGTGTGAACTGCGAAGAGGATGCTAGGAGGTTGCAGGGTTACTTGGATAGATTGAGTGAGTGGGCAGATGCATGGCAGATGCAGTATAATGTAGATAAATGTGAGGTTACCCACTTTGGCGGCAAGAACAAGGAGGTAGATTATTATATCAATGGTGTCAGATTAGGAAAAAGGGAAGTGCAACGAGACCTGGGTATCCTTGTACACCAGTCACTGAAAGTAAACATGCAGATACAGGAGGCAGTGAAGAAAGCTAATGGCATGTGGCCTTCATAACGAGAGGATTTGAGTATAGGAGTAAAGAGGTCTTTCTGCAGTTGTACAGGGCCCTGGTGAGACCACATCTGGAGTATTGTGTGCAGTTTTGGTCTCTTAATTTGAGGAAAGACATCCTTGGTATTGAGGCAGTGCAGTGTAGGTTCACGAGGTTAATGCCTGGGATTGCGAGACTGAGGAAAGATTGGAAAGACTAGGCTTGTATTCACTGGAATTTAGAAGGATGAGAGGGGATCTTATAGAAACATATAAAATAATAAAAGGACTGGAAAAGCTAGATGCAGGAAAAATGTTCCCAATGTTGGGGGAGTCCAGAACCAGGTCTAAGAATAAAGGGGAGGTCATTCAAAACTGAGATAAGAAAAAATGTTTTCACCCAGAGTTGTGAATGAGGAAGTCTCTGCCACAGAAGGCAGTAGAGGCTAATTCACTGGATGAATTTAAAAAATGAGTTAGATAGAGCTCTAGGGGCTAGCGGAATCAAGGGATATGGGGAGAAGGCGGCACGGGTTACTGATTGTGGATCATCAGCCATGATCACACTGAATGGCGGTGCTGGCTTGAAGGGCCAAATGGCCTCCTGCACCTATTTTCTAAGTTCTGTGTTCTATTCCTTCTCTCCAGAGATGCTGCCTGTTCTGGTGAGTTACTCCAGCATTTTGTGTCTACCCCCAATCCTAAATGTTGTCTGTCCATTCCCTCCGCAGATGCTGCCTGACTGGCTGAGTTCTTCCATCACTCTGTTTTTCTCAAGATTCCAGCATCTGCAGTTCCTTGTGTCTACCAATTACACTGTAGATTTTGTCCTTATTATTTTATCAGCTCAGCATTGTAAAGCCATCTTTTTCCAGGTGAGTTGGTACTCTGCTTTTGGGAATTGGTCCCTGAAAGTGCAACTATATGTTGTTCTGGATTTATGACACCTTGGTTGTGTTAGCCACGTACTACTGAGCATTTCTAATTCTTTATTTGAACAATCAGTTAACAAGTGTTTCTTGTAAGAATCCTTTTCAACATAATTGCATTCCCTTTCTAGAATATGCTGCCCTTTAGTTTGCTTGTCTCCCTTTCTTCCCTCATGCTCCATATTTTGAAGTGAGAATGTGACAAGGATGCCCTCACTGCACAGGGAGCCACAATTTAGACACGTTGTCTGAAAGGGTCGTAGAAACACATTCAACAATAATCACTGGACTGCAGTGTTGAGAGGTGGAGACGGCACAGTGGCGCAGTGGTAGAGTTGCTGCCTTACAGCGAATGCAGCGCCAGAGACGCAGGTTCGATCCTGACTACGGGCGCAGTCTGTACGGAGTTTGTACGTTCTCCCCGTGACCTGCGTGGGTTTTCTCCGAGATCTTCGGTTTCCTCCCACACTCCAAAGACGTACAGGTATGTAGGTTAATTGGCTGGGCAAATGTAAAAATTAGGGTGTGTAGGATAGTGTTAATGTGCAGGGATCGCTAGACAGCGCGGACCCGGTGGGCCGAAGGGCCTGTTTCCGCGCTGTATCTCTAAATCTAAAAAATCTAAAGAGTCCTACGCTACAAACACCGTGGGTTAGATTTGAAAATGACGCGGGCAATGTGAATGGGTGGGGTGCTGAACATGGGGTCACTGGGCACAACTAGATGAAGGGTAGTGGATACTGCCAGCATTGTGCGTGGATAATCCAATCTATTTCACTTCTCAACACCATCCACGCAAACTGGCTGCTGCCCAGAGTGAAAAGGTCAACATCTCAGTCTGTGATATGCGACAATGTGAGAGATTAAGCCATCTCTGGCAAGTTCTCAAATGATATTCTACATTGAAAACACAACCCCAACCGCATTGTACTTCATGCTATTGAAATTTTGTAACTAACTTCATGCAGTAGAGAGAAACTTTCAAGTGATTTCATGAGCAAACCTTCATGAGCAAATATCGTTCAACAATAATATCCACGATTTTGCTGTACAAATGAGAACCAAAGAGCATTCATTGAAGGCTTCACATGTCGGTGATGTTGGTTGAGGCCAATGCAGTAGAAACAGTCAATGTTGAGACACCACTGATGATAAGATTGCTGAATGCAAAGACATTCTTTGCATGTCTCAATTTCTCTCATCAGACGCACTGTATCACAGAGAACACACAGCCTCGAGTATTCAGCTTTTGTCCAACCATCTGCCAATTAAAACGTCACCTATCCATGTTCTCCAGAGACGCTGCCTGACCCGCTGAGTTACTCCAGCACTCTGTGAAACGTCACCTATCCATGTTCTCCAGAGATGCTGGCTGAGCTGCTGAGTTACTACAGCACATTGTGATCTATCACGGAGGTCATCCTTCCCCAGAGTCACTTCTAAACTCAATTTGGAAAAGGTTATTTTATGAGAGAACTCAAATAAAGATGTTGGTTTTCACATCTATCTGACATGGTTGAATTGTTTTGCTGCTTTCACTGAATCCAAGTTTGAAGTCATGTTCTGCCATTTCTCTGGATCATATTCTCTGGTTAGCACGTAACAAAAGCTTTTCACTGTACCTCGGTACACATGACAATAAACTAAACTAAACACAAATACACTGACAGTTAGCTATCGCCTTCAATGACATGGAGACCTGTCATTTAGTCTCACAACAGCTGGACCAGCTCAGTGAAATGTTAACAATCTGCAAAAGGTCGACAACTTGAAAGGCACATTAAATCTTTCCAGATGAAGTAGCAAGGGTGGAAAACATCTACTGTGTCTGGGAACTGGTCCAATAAACCCAAACCTATCTGCTGCGTAAAAGCTGCAGAGCAAATAGACAATAGGTGAAGAAGTAGGCCATTCGGCCCTTCGAGCCAGCACCGCCATTCAATGTGATCATGGCTGATCATTCTCAATCAGTACCCTGTTCCTGCCTTCTCTCCATACCCCCTGGTTCCGCTATCCTTAAGAGCTCTATCTAGCTCTCTCTTGAATGCATTCAGAGAATTGGCCTCCACTGCCTTCTGAGACAGAGAATTCCACAGATTCACAACTCCCTGACTGAAAAAGTTTTTCCTCATCTCCGTTCTAAATGGCCTACCCCTTATTCTTAAACTGTGGCCCCTTGTTCTGGACTCCCCCAACATTGGGAACATGTTTCCTGCCTCTAACATGTCCAACCCCTTAATGCCATGCATCGAGCGTGCTGCCCTGTGACTCTCCAACTCTCCTGGGCCGGTCTCCCATCTGGGCACCAAGACTCAAACATGAAAACACACTCAGCCTCCTTGTCAGGCCTGGGTTGTATATAGCACCCAAAATTCCCAATGTTCAGGAAACTTTCTATTAAACATGAAGGTGCACTTATTGCAACTGGTCAAATCAACACTGTGGCATTCAGGAAACGTTTCATTTCACCTTCCATTAGTCTCTGACATATAAACGCAGTGCAGGCTCCTCAATCACCTCTTATTTTGTTTTAAGTACAGCTCTTCAAAGCCCAGTGCAGTGGATCGACTACACTGCTGACACTCATTACTCCAGCGCTGGGTTGCTGTGGTAACAGATCTGCTCTGAGCATTTTGCCAGAATCACAGCCTCCCTCACCTACCCTGAGGGACAAGTTATGAAATCCAGCACAGATTATTTCCTCGTTTTGTTTAAAAATTGTGAATTAAATTTGTTTCTATAGATTTTCTCCTTAAAAAGTCATTAAACAGTGGCAATAGAATCTTTAAAAATAAGGTGTCATTGATAAATGATATTTTTATATTTTTCAATAAATTTTTATTCCATAGTAATTTTTCAGAATTTGTTCATTTCTGTGCAGATATATAATGTAGAGCTACAGAGCAGATATATTCATCAAATATCAATGTTTCCCTCTGGCAATTGCCATTTCTCAATTGAAGTTAAATTTATTCAACTCTGAAGTCTATAGAGATTGAACTGAAAATGGAAATCACACCATCCTCTGCACACAAGACAGTCATACAACATGGAAATTGGCCCTTTGGCCCGACTCAGCCATGCCGACCAAGATACTCCATCTAAGCTTGTCCCACTTGCCCGCGTTTGGCCCATACCCCTTTACATTTGTCATATCCCTGCACCTAGCCAAGTGTATTTTAAATGTTATTTCATTTGCCTCAACTAACACTTCTGGCAGCTCGTTCCATATACCCACCCAACAACCTGTGTGAAAAGCTGCCACCTCAGGTTCCTATTAAATCTTTCCCTTCTCAGCTTAAACCTACAATGTCTGGTTCTTGATTCCCCTACCCTGGGAAAAAGACAGTGCAGTAACCCTTTGTATTCCCCTCATGATTTGATTTGATACACCTCTGCCAGATCACCCCTTCCTGTGCTCCAGGTTCAGGTGTCTGTGACCTTCACTTCAACACTGGCCAGGTTTTGCAGCCCCAGTGGTGATTCCCGCACCTGCAAACAGGCTGCATGTATTCCCCTCATGATTTGATTTGATACACCTCTGCCAGATCACCCTTCCTGTGCTCCAGGTTCAGGTGTCTGTGACCTTCACTAACACTGGCCAGGTTTTGCAGGCCGAGTGGTGATCTCCGTACCTGTAAACAGGCTGCATCTCCCTTGCGATACCCAGAACAGCTCCAGGCTGGAACTTGTCAAACTCTTCAAACAGCTCCCTGATGTTGGACATGTACTTCACATCCAGGTCCAACTGCACGATACGTGTCAACTCTGCAAAACAAAAGAAGGAAAAAACGGCAGGTCAGGTCTAGGTCAGTGGAAATTGGCAGGATGCATGATATCCTATGTTCATTCAAAGGCTCCAAACGTCTCTGACACAGAGTTCAAATGTTACTTCGCACATGGTCAGAGACAGCGAAGAAACATGGATGAAAAATGGAGACTTCTGTGAGAATTACAGTAAGCTTCATTCTATCGTGTTATGAAAGGTGTTGCTCATTTTATTTTCATTTGTTTCTTGTGGCAATGAACCAGTAAATGCTTAAAGATGTTGAGTCAGAGTGGTACAGCTCAGAAACAGGCTGGCAATTCGGCCCATTATGTTCTATCTTATGTTAATCCCATTAACCCACACCAGGACTGCAGCCTTCCAATTCCTTGGAGATTCAAGTAGTAGCATGGATGCATCACAATGCCATGAGTACTTGCCTCCACCGCCTCTCCAGGGAGCACGTTCCAGCCTCCAACCATCACGGACCCTCCAAACCTCCACCCTCTCAGCTTAAATACCTCCACCAGTGAATAACTGGTTTTACAATCTACTCCACCTATCATTCTCATCATTGTATATACTTCCCTCAGCTCCAGGGGAAATAAACCTGGCCTCTCCATTCTCTAAAACTGAACCAGTCCAACCCAGCCAACATGGTGTCCCATCTCTTCTGCACCCTCTCAAGAACAATCACAATCTTCCTCCAGCGTGGTGACCAGAACTGCACACAATTCTCTAGATGTGGCCTAACCAATGTTTTATGAAGTTGCAACATGACATCCTTTTTAGTTTTAGTGATACAGTGTGGAAACAGGCTCTTGGAACACTGAATCCATGCCAACCAGCGATCACCCATTGCTTGTCCTACACACGGGGGGGCATTTTACAGAAGACAATTAACCTCTAAACTTGCATATCTTTGGAACGAGGGAGGAAACCAGAGCACGTGGAGAACACCTGCCTGCTCTTTGTCCATGGGGACCTGCACTAGTCTCTGGCCCTCCAGTTGTCCATGGGGACCTGCACTAGACTCTGGCCCTCCAGTTGTCTATGGGGACCTGCACTAGTCTCTGGCCCTCCCCCACCACAAGATGTTTCCTTTGTGAATACTGATGAATCATTTAGATATGACCCCATAGTTTCCATCTCCTTACATGTTGTCTGTAAAAGACACTCTCTGTTCCAGGGCTATGATTTTGCCATGAATGTACTTACACACCTCCACCAGATGTACCATAATGCCACCCGCCAATGGTTTTGTATCATATCTCTTAGCTTTACTCAGTTCTTTATACTTTTGATGGATCCTCTCCATCACTAGTTACCATTACATGCTTCAATGTTTCTCTTTATCCAAGCTTCAACATCCAGGGCTGCCCATTGCTGTGACCCCCGGCTTCCACCCTGACAGAGGTTTACCAGAGTGATCCCAGGGGTGATTGGTTTCATGCATGAGGAGCGTTTGATGGCTCTGGGCCAGTACTCAATGGCGTTTAGAAGGATGGGGTGGGGGGGGATCTCATTGAAACCTGTCGAATTATGAAAGGCCTAGATAGAGTGGATGAGAAGATGTTTCCTGTGGTGGGAGACTCTAGGACCAGAGAGCACAGCCTCAGAATAAAACACCGCACCTCTAGACTGGAGATGAGGAGAAATTTCTTTAGCCAGAGGGCGGCGAGTCTGTGGAATTCACTGCCACAGATGGCTGTGGAGGCCAAGTCATTGGGTATTTTAGGGTGGAGATGGAAAGGTTCTTGATTAGTAAGGATAACAAAAGTTACAGGGGGAAAAGGCAGGAGAATGGAACTGAGAATGAAAAATAGATCAGCCATGATGGCCTAATTCTGCTCCTATGTCTTATGATATCCTTCAATACTGAAATAATGGAACCTTTGACTAACAGTGCAACAATTCCTCCCTTCTCTCTCCCACGTCTCCCCTGAGAATTCCACACCTTAGGATAATGAATTGCCAGTATTGCCCGTCCTCTAACCATGCCTCGTTGATAGCATGGGAATAATGCAGAGGTTGCAGGATCAATTTATTCCAAAGAGGTGGAAAGACTCTAAGGGGAGTAAGAGACACCTGTGGCTGACAAGGGAAGTCAGGGACAGCATAAAAATTAAGGAGAGGAAGTATAACATAGCAAAGAAGAGTGGGAAGACAGAGGATTGGGACTCTTTTAAAGAGCAACAAAAGTTAACTAAAAAGGCAATACGAGGAGAAAAGATGAGGTACGAGGGTAAACTAGCCAATAATATAAAGGAGGATAGCAAAATTTTTTTAGGTACGTGAAGAGGAAAAAAATAGTCAAGGCAAATGTGGGTCCCTTGAAGACAGAAGCAGGGGAATTTATTATGGGGAACAAAGAAATGGCAGACGAGTTAAACCGTTACTTTGGATCTGTCTTCACTGAGGAAGATACACACAATCTCCCAAATGTTCTAGGGGCTGGAGAACCTAGGGTGATGGAGGAACTGAAGGAAATCCACATTAGGCAGGAAATGGTTTTGGGTAGACTGATGGGACTGAAGGCTGATAAATCCCCAGGGCCTGATGGTCTGCATCCCAGAGTACTTAAGGAGGTGGCTCTAGAAATAGTGGAAGCATTGGAGATCATTTTTCAATGTTCTATAGATTCAGGATCAGTTCCTGTGGATTGGAGGATAGCAAATGTTATCCCACTTTTTAAGAAAGGAGGGAGAGAGAAAACGGGTAATTATAGACCAGTTAGTCTGACATCAGTGGTGGGGAAAATGCTGGAGTCAATTATAAAAGACGAAATTGCTGAGCATTTGGATAGCAGTAACGGGATCGTTCCGAGTCAGCATGGATTTACGAAGGGGAAATCATGCTTGACAAATCTACTGGAATTTTTTGAGGATGTAACTAGGAAAATTGACAAGGGAGAGTCAGTGGATGTGGTGTACCTCGACTTTCAGAAAGCCTTCGACAAGGTCCCACATAGGAGATTAGTGGGCAAAATTAGGGCACATGGTATTGGGGGTAGGGTACTGACATGGATAGAAAATTGGTTAACAGACAGAAAGCAAAGAGTGGGGATAAATGGGTCCCTTTCGGAATGGCAGGCAGTGACCAGTGGGGTACCGCAAGGTTCGGTGCTGGGACCCCAGCTATTTACGATATACATTAATGACTTAGACGAAGGGATTAAAAGTACCATTAGCAAATTTGCAGATGATACTAAGTTGGGGGGTAGTGTGAATTGTGAGGAAGATGCAATAAGGCTGCAGGGTGACCTGGACAGGTTGTGTGAGTGGGCGGATACATGGCAGATGCAGTTTAATGTAGATAAGTGTGAGGTTATTCACTTTGGAAGTAAGAATAGAAAGGCAGATTATTATCTGAATGGTGTCAAGTTAGGAGGAGGGGGAGTTCAACGAGATCTGGGTGTCCTAGTGCATCAGTCAATGAAAGGAAGCATGCAGGTTCAGCAGGCAGTGAAGAAAGCCAATGGAATGTTGGCCTTCGTAACAAGAGGAGTTGAGTATAGGAGCAAAGAGGTCCTTCTACAGTTGTACCGGGCCCTGGTGAGACCGCACCTGGAGTACTGTGTGCAGTTTTGGTCTCCAAATTTGAGGAAGGATATTCTTGCTATGGAGGGTGTGCAGCGTAGGTTCACTAGATTAATTCCGGGAATGGCGGGACTGTCGTATGTTGAAAGGCTGGAGCGATTGGGCTTGTATACACTGGAATTTAGAAGGATGAGGGGGGATCTTATTGAAACATATAAGATAATTAGGGGATTGGACACATTAGAGGCAGATAACATGTTCCCAATGTTGGGGGAGTCCAGAACAAGGGGCCACAGTTTGAGAATAAGGGGTAGGCCATTTAGAACGGAGATGAGGAAGAACTTTTTCAGTCAGAGGGTGGTGAAGGTGTGGAATTCTCTGCCTCAGAAGGCAGTGGAGGCCAGTTCGTTGGATGCTTTCAAGAGAGAGCTGGATAGAGCTCTTAAGGATAGCGGAGTGAGGGGGTATGGGGAGAAGGCAGGAACGGGGTACTGATTGATAGTGATCAGCCATGATCGCATTGAATGGCGGTGCTGGCTCGAAGGGCTGAATGGCCTACTCCTGCACCTATTGTCTATTGTCTATTGTCTAATATCAGAAGACTCCTCTATTAAACCTTTGGGTTACTCGTTATATTCCTTGTTTCAAAACAGAAATTATTCCATTGATGTGCATTTTCTCATTTGTCCTGCCTACTGAACTTAGTCTGAAGAAGGGTCCTGACCCGAAATATCACCATCCTTTTTCTCCTGACTCACTGGGTTACTCCAGCAATTTGAGCCTTTCATCTTTACTATATCTGCTCCAGGTGATTGTATCTGTACATCTAAACAACTGCTATGAGCCCTGTTGCTGCCAGCTCAGCTAAAACGCTTAATGTTTGAGTAAAACAGTGCTCAGCTGTTCATTTCCCACGGGCCACATAATCCTGATTAACCAAAACCACTTGGGTTAATACAACTCCATTATAATTACATCCATTGTTCCCACAACCGTTCCCATCCATCTAACCGTAAAATGATGACTAACTCTGGCAGACCCTGAACCACAATGACAGCATGATTCAGGAGCCAGCCACACTCTGCCTTCCTCGTCCCTACCACACTCAAAGACCCATTTCCACCTCTATTTTCTCCTCAAACTTCTTAATCTATTCACCCCTTCAGAAATGGAGAGATTTGTCTCTGTCTCTAAAGAACCGGAGAGATGGACTACTTCTTCCATCTTTTTTCCTTTAAGGCAGTCCTTTAATATTTCACACAACAACAAGCTTTTCACTGCACCTCGGTATACGTGACAATAAACTAAACTGATTTCCCTGGACTCCTAGTCATCTGCTCCATTTTCACCTGGAATGAATTGCCCCAACTGTGAAGCATCTTAAGATACTTTTCCTTCATTAAGATGCCATTTAAGTGAACGACAGTATTTGTTCTATGGATTAGGCACTCACTTGGTATAAAGTTCAATAAAAATCAGTACCATGTTTGAGTAATAGAGCTTTCAACTGCTCATTTCCCACAGAGAACACAAGTTCTGATTGAAACAGAATTCTTGGCAAATCCATTATAACGATTGGGATTAAGTGCATTTTCCCCACAGCACAAAATGATCAATCTCATTGTCAGATCAAAAACAATTTCATTATTGAAAATGAGTATTTTAGTTTTGTAGAGATAAACACAATCATTGTTATTAAATGATTAAATAGTTGCCAAGTACATTTGTGACCATTTTAAAGCTGGACAATGTTAGAGGCTGGTGGTACTCATTGGCCATGTCCACCTGCCCTTGGGAAGGAACGGTGTCACCTTCTCAAATCACTGCAGCTCTTCTGCTGAAGGACCTGCCACATGACTAATTGGTAGACAATTTCAGAATTTAGAGCCAGGAACAATGAAGGAATGGCGATTTATTTCCAAGTCAGGAATACGTCCGGCTGGGAGAGGAGTGTGGGGAGATGGAGCTGTCCCATGTTGTTCCACCTTGCCCACTTTGTGTACTGTTAGAATAGATGAGACAAGGAACTGTTGGGACCTGTGTATCAGACACATCAGGTGTCGAGCAAACCAACATTAAAGTGGTGGACAGGGAGCCAATGGAAGGCTGCTTTCTCCTGGATTGCGTTGAGCTTTGTCGTGCTGTAGCATCACATCACAAGGTCTACAGCTGTGCTGTAGCATCACATCACAAGGTCTACAGCGGTGGCCACTGCCAACAAGAGTATAACGCATCCTCCCAGCCAAGGCCCAGGTCACAACCATCTGCAGCTCACTACTGATCAGAAACTCAACCAGATCAGCTACAACTGGCTAGAAGAGCAACTCAAAAGCTGAGGTAACTGGCGGTCAATGACGCCTCTGAAAAGCACATGGCCTTGTTGGTCAGGCTCCGAATCCACAAGAACACTGCCACAAAGTGGGTGCTGGGTGGGATCAGTGCGAGGACCACTTCACTTTGGGCTCTGCCTCTCTCTCCTTTTTCTTCTGAAAATGCTGCGTGGGAAGGAGAGGGAACGCCCTGAGTGGGAAGCCTTTGCCTGGCACAGTTACACACTGACTCAGGAATGTTTGTTTTCTAATTCTTCTCAGTTGGTTTATTGTTGTGGTGGTGTCGTTTTTTTTGTGTGCTATCCAGTCGGATCAGGTTATACTATACCCAAGTACAATCAAGCCATAGACAAGTATAGCAGGTAGTGCAAAGAGGAAAATTCCAGAGTGCAGAATATCGTGTTACGGCATGTTAGAGTTACAATTACAGAGGAAAAAGTCCAAGGTGTGAAATGAGGTAGGTTGGAAGATCAGGATTACATCCCAGCTTATAGGAGGACTGGTCAGTAGGAAGGTGATGTTACTGAACTGGTGCTCCATGCTTTCAAGCTTCCGCATCTTCAGGCTATTGGGAGTAGGGGGAAGAGGGATTGACCAGGGTTGGAGTGGTCCTTAGTTATGTTGGCTGCTTTCCCGAGGCAGCATGAAGGTAGGTCAGTAATCTGAACATAAACTCTTTCACTAAAACTAGTGAAGCACAGCGAGGTGGTTCTCCCAGGGGAAGATGTGACGGCAGATGAGTTTATCTCCACAGCTGTCACTTGTTAACATGTTTTAAACTGAACCGATGAATGAAAGGAGAGCTGCTGGCATTGAGAAAATTAAATGGTGCTGTATCATTGGACTCAAATACCAGTTTTAGATTCAATGGGAAGGTATTTAAAATTACTTAAGTATATTAAATAACTATTAACTTTTAATTTTGTTTAGAAATATTCTGGTTCGCTACATTCCCACATGGGAGAGGGAAGGGAAATTATGAGCAGACCTGTACGGATGGACAAAAGATGGGGAGTAAGATGGAGCAGAAAAATATCACCTCCTCCATCTGCCAGTTTGTTAATAAATCAGAACCAGGCTAAAGACAGAGCACTCAGATGGAAAGTTATAAAAAGAGACAGAAGATGTAAAAAAAACAGACTGGCAGCAAATATGAGAAGTAATCCAGAAGTAGTCTGTGGAACTTCAAGAGGAAAATGGTTGTAGGAGGTGGGACAAGCAGATGGGAATCTGCTGCACAAGACATCGGGGAGCTGCCACACTCAATGAGCTCTAACACCAAGGAAAAGATGCAGCTGAGGTTAGCTGCAGCTGAGACAAGAACACATGCTGTAGACATTTAGGCAGTCACAGATAATCTGCAAGAGGAGTAAATCCCGTCGCCCTTTCTCCCGTCATACAGCGACCCTCCGTGGCTCCGGTATCAACATACTAGGAGCATGGAGAACCAGCTGGGAACAGACATCGCGACCTCCTCAATTCACTGTCGCACTGAACACCACATCCCCACCCGGCTCGGCCATGCCCCACAAACAATGGGTCGCCCTGAACCGGCTCCGCACAGGGGTCGGCCGGTTCAATGCCAACATGCATCATTGGGGGTTGCGTTCATCAGCAGCCTGCGTGCGTGGAGCAGACCAGCAAACAGCGCAGCACGGCATTTTCGACTGCACTGTCCTCCGTCGCCCTGGTGGAGGGGTAGACCTCACGGCCCTCGACAACAGCAGATTGCACTTGGTACAGCGCCTGGAGGGCATTACATAATTTCTGCTGCCTCAAACGCAAGAAGATAATCTGCAGCTTGAACGCCCTTCTCCAGGACTGGGAAGACAGACAAGTAAAGAGTTTACATTGCAGAGAGTGTGGGGGAAGGAGTGGACCTCTCAAAGAGCCGAGCTCAGATAGGACAAGGCCATGGTAGCCACAGTGATACCCAGCTATCAGAGGTTCTGCTGGGTGCGTTAAATGAGGAGAATTGGAGAGAGATTCAATGGAAATTTTTAATGCAGAGATAGATAGATTCCAGTCTATTTATTTACGTCAGTAAAATTCTGCAGGTGTTGAATTCTGAAACAAAACAAAGCACCCTTGGAGATAATCACCAGGTCACCTGTGCCTGGGGAGAAGGTGCTGATATTTCAGGCACACATCATTCTTCAGTCTAGCTTGTTCATGCAGGATTAAAAAATGACTGGTGTCAGATGTATTGCATAAAGCAGCACAATGCTCCAAATATCTAACTGTTCTGTTCATCCTTTGTTGGAAATAATTCATGGCTTTGGAATGTAATCTTAATAGAATTTCTAGAATTGTTGCGTCCCCATCCAATGTGAGACTCCAGTCTAGTATAACAAACCTAAACAGAGCTCAAATTAACATGGACATGGAAAAGACAAAAAATAAACTTTGGCTTGGCACAAATTGAGAAAAGTACATTTTAAACATTGGCAAATGCTTGACTAATCTACTGGAATTTTTTGAGGATGTGACAAATAAAATGGATGAAGGGGAGCCAGTGGATGTAGTGTATCTAGATTTTCAGAAAGCCTTTGATAAGGTCCCACACGGGAGATTGGTGAGCAAAATTGGAGCACATGGTATTGGGGGTTGGGTGTTGACATGGATAGAAAATTGGTTGGCAGACAGGAAGCAAAGAGTAGGAGTAAACAGAATGGCAGGCAGTGGCGAGTGGAGTGCCGCAAGGCTCGGTGTTGGGGCCGCAACTGTTTACCATGTATATTAATGATTTGGAAGAGGGAATTAGAAGCAACACTAGTAAGTTTGTAGATGACACAAAGCTGGGTGGCAGTGTGAACTGTGAAGAGGATGTTAGGAGGTTGCGGGGTGACCTGGACAGGTTGAGTGAGTGGGCAGATGCGTGGCAGATGCAGTATAATATAGATAAATATGAGGTTATCCACTTTGGTGGCAAAAACAAGGAGGCAGATTATTATCTCAATGGTGTTAGGTTCGGCAAGGGGGAAGTTCAGTGACACTTGGGTCTCTTTGTACACCAGTCACTGAAAGTTGGCGTGCAGGTACAGCAGGCAGTGAAGAAAGCTAATGGCATGTTGGCCTTCATAACGAGAGGATTTCAGTATAGGAGTAACGAGGTTCTTCTGCAGTTGTATAGGGCCCTGGTAAGACCACATCTGGAGTATTGTGTAGTTTTGGTCTCCTAATTTGAGGAAGGACATCCTTGTAATTGAGGCAGTGCAGCATAGGTTCACGAGATTGATCCTGCGATGGCGGGACTGACATACGAGGAAAGATTAAAAAGACTAGGCTTGTATTCACTGGAGTTTAGAAGGATGAGAGGGGATCTTATAGAAAATTATAAAAGGACTGGACAAGCTAGATGCAGGAAAAATGTTCCCAATGTTGGACGAGTCCAGAACCAGGGGCCACAGTCTTAGAATAAAGGGGAGGCCATTTAAAACTGAGGTGAGAGGGAACTTTTTCACCCAGAGAGTTGTGAATTTGTGGAATTCTCTGCCACAGAGGGCAGTGGAGGCCAAATCACTGGATGGATTTAAGAGAGAGTTAGATAGAGCTCTAGGCGCTAGTGGAATCAAGGGATATGGGGAGAAGGCAGGCACGGGTTATTGCTTGTGGACGATCAGCCATGATCACAATGAATGGTGGTACTGGCTTGAAGGGCCGAATGGCCTCCTCGTGCACCTATTTTCTATGTTTCTATGTAAATAGTAGTTTCCTTTGGCAACAGCAGGTAAGGTGGCTTTTGGAAATCCAGTGCAGACCTGTGATGTTCACACAGTGAGAACAAGCCAGGAAATTCTCCTCAGTTATAGAGTTACAGCGTGGAAACAGGCCCTTCGGCCCAACGTACCCACTCCGACCAATATGCCCCATCTACATTAGTCTCACCCGAGTGCTTTTGGCTCATCTATATACTAAAACTCTTGTTTGTTTGTTTGTTCCTGAACTATAGCCAAAATGGTACACAACAGCGCGACAATTTTAGGCCCACCTTACTCACCGTCGTCCCATTGGTGCTAATGGAAGAAGTTTCATTGAAATCGGTGTTATATTTTTAAAGCTATTCGCATTTTAAAGTTTAAATATATCTCCTAGGGAGGGATGGGGGGAGGGAGGATAAAGGGGGGGGTTGAGAGGGATGGAGTGGGGGGGAGTGGAGGGAGGGGGAGGGGAGGAGGGAGGGAGGGGGCAAGGGGGAAGGGGGGGAAGGGGTGCTGTATCAATGCAGGAGAGGTTTGGGCCCAACCGGTTCACTTGGCCTAGTATCCCTCTAAACCTATCCTATCCATGTACGTGTCCAAATGCATCTTAAACATTGTGACAGTCCTCAGGAGGGTGTTGCTTTTACAACAAACAGCAGCTGATAACTAAATGCAGAGGGTTTTTTAGTTTTAGAGATACAACACGGAAACAGATCCTTCGGCCAACCGAGTCCGCACCGATCCCCGCACATTCGCACTATCCTACACACACTCGGGACAATTTACATTTTTGCCAAGCAATTAACTTACAAACCTGTACGTCTTTGGAATATGGGAGGAAACCAAAGATCTCGGAGAAAACCCACACAGGTCACGGGGAGAGCGTACAAACTCCGTACAGACAGCACCCATAGTCAGGATCAAACCAGAGTCTCTGGCGCTGTAAGGTAGCAATTCTACCGATGCACCACCATGCCAATAGTGGCACGACTGCTCCGATTGCTCAGGTAGAGTTAACACGGCTTCTCACACTGCACGTTCTCACCATGAGAAGTTAGAGAAGTCAATGTTCATACCACTGGGGTGTACGCTATCCAAGCGAAATATGAGGTGCTGTTCCTCCAATTTGCGCTGGGCCCCATTCTGACAATGGAGGAGGCCCAGGACATTGACTTCTCTAACTTCAATTAGCCCTTGCTTTCCCTCTCTCTCCATCCCCTCCCCCTTCCCAGTTCTCCCACCAGTCTTACTGTCTCCGAAAAACATTCTATCTTTGTCCCGCCCCCTTCCCTGACATCAGTCTGAAGAAAGGTCTTGACCCGAAACGTCACCCATTCCTTCTCTCCAGAGATGCTGCCTGACCCGCTGCTTTCCTCCAGCATTTTGTGTCTACCATAAGAATGGTAGTTCATTGCACTTCCCTATGGGTGTTTCCGTAAATACATCACTCAGTAGTGAAACTGAAGGTCTCCAAACTTCCAGGTTATTTTCCTGTTTTTTTATGTAATATTCCCATTGTTTCATATCCTGTATTTTAAGCAGTAGGTGAGCTGAGAAATCAGTATAAGAGAGTCCCAAATGACTTAAAAATTAAAAAAATTACACATCCCCCCCAAATTTTGAACATATTAAATTTTGGTCACATTTTGATCACAAATTAGCTCAAAAGGATCATAGGTAGGCCCATTTTTTTCAGGCTGTGGTATTTCAATATGATTTAATAACTTTCAAATTTGGCCACCCATGTCACAGGTTGACGTACCCTTATTTGTGGAAACACCCACATGCAAGCTCTTTACTAAAATCTGCAACAGGTTTGTTCTGAATTAGTCATTCTTTCAAAGAAAAATACCAATTTCTTTCAGAGACGTTTACTTTCAGAAACTGAAAGGTGTAATGCTGAATTACACACAATCCACAAGTTCTCTTTGAACCAGCAATCTAACACCAATCTTTACCAAGTGTGCAGCACTTCTCTAGTTTGTTCACTTTAGTGTATTGTCACGTGTACTGAGGTACAGTAAAAAGCTTTCATTGCCTGTTAACCAGCCAGCGGGAAGACAATACATGATAACAATCAAGCCATTTACAGTGTACATGAAAAGGGAATAACGTTTAGTGCAATGTAAAGCCAGTGAAGTCTGATCAAGGATAGTCCGAGGGTCACCAATGAGGTAGATAGTAGTTCAGCACTGCTCTCTGGTTGTGGTAGGATGGTTCAGTTGCCTGATAACAACTGGGAAGAAACTGTCCCTGAATCTGGAGGTGTGCGTTTTCACACTTCTGTACCTTTTGCCCGTGGGAGAGGGGAGAAGAGGGAGTGACCGGGGTGAGACTGGTCCTTGATTAAGCTGCTGGCCTTGCTGAGGCAGCGTGAGATATAAATGGAGTAAATGGAAGGTTGGTTTGTGTGATGGTCTGGGCTGCGTCCACAATTCGCTGTAGTATCTTGCGCTCTTGGATTGGGCTGTCCTGAACAACTCTTATTATTATTTAAACTTTTCTACTGTCTATAAACTTTTGTTCTCTTCTGGTAATTGGTTATGTGAATCTGTCAAAATATCTCCACCCTTTGAACTGCTACGGATTGCCTTTCTGATCCAAGAGCCTCAGCCTTCCACAACCATTCCAGTTACATCGCCATGCAACTACATGTGGTCTATCTTGGCAACAAAGCTCACAAGACATCAACACGCCCTCCTGACATGAAACTTATGGCCACCATTCCATCTCCTCCAAGCCTGTGCGATGGCCATACACTCACCAGAGGTCAGGAGCAGTTGAGGGCAGTGACTCTGCCACTCTCTGGAATAATTCAGCTGAAGAAATAACTACCAAACATTGCAGTGAAATCCCAGCGAATAAAAGTAACCCCACTCTCAGACTTTCAGCTCATTTCCAAACGACATGCAATGAAAGTTAAATTGATGATATGTTAATACCTGCCAAAGCCACATTCACTTAGGAGAGGAGATTGTGTGAATGATTTCACAGAAGAAACATTCAGTGATTGCAGGATATTTCTACCGCCACTGCTCAGACAACACACACAGGTTTACCTGCTGGCATGATTCTGTGCATGGCCACGGACAGGAAGAAAATGGAATCACTGTAGTAAGCTCCAGCGCCGGCACTGAACAGCTGCTGCATCGGTTCAACCACAGGGAATAGCTTGTGGGTCATGGTGTCCACGTCATGGAAGGTGAGCTGTCACACAGAGTGCAGAGAGGGTTAGTTTACTTTATTGTCACATTTGTTGTACAGTGAAAACGCTTTTGTTGTGTGCTGACCAGTCAGCGGAAACATATGACGTGCACATAGGCAAGCAGAAGGCAGAGAAACATAATGAGGCAGAAACCTTGGTGCCCCTGAGGACCTTTGTCTATAGATTCCATTCCCTTCTTGCATCTTGACACTAGCTCAACATCAGCATGGAGGTGCTGCTCGTTATGGGGTCACTGCTCTGCTGTGATCGGGGGAATGTACCGATATCTGCAATCGTTCAATGCAAGCAGGTTTTTATTTATCGACATTATAAATTTAATTCTGCTTTTATGCAGAGACAAATCACTGGTTAGGAGTGGTTAGGAGTGACCAAGGTGCAATCCTGCCCCCTCCACACGCACACGATCCTGTGGATGTTCCAGTTTCCACGCTGGTCCCCAGGATATACTGGATGTTGGCTGAGGTTAAATGCGGTCAGATGATGGGACAATCAGGCGTGTGAAGATGTGAGAGCAGAGGGGTAACAGGGAAACGTGGACGAGCAGTTTGACGACATTGTTCTGAAAGCTCAAGCCAACAGGACAGGCTGCACAACCTCCTCCAAACTTGGATCTGGATCACGTGCAGGCAGAGGAGAGTAGGTTATCTTGGCCACATGGTCGGCATGGATATAGCGGGCCGAAGGGCCTGCTTCTGTGCTGTACTGCTCTAAAATACCAGATGCAAATAATGTGGCCAACTTGATAAAGCCTCAAGTTTCAAAACCTGAACCAACAAAAATAGGATAAGTATCTCAGGCTGTCAGCTGAAGCACCACAGACAATGTGGACAAAGATTTGTGGTGCAGTCTTTCATAGGTTTGAAGATCAAAAGCAAAGTGGTGTTAAAACATTCCAGAGAACTTTAGAGGGGGGAGATTTAGGAAGAGATTTATTTAAAGGAAAAAGGAAGAGGTTAGGATAAGACCCCCCGAGCTCAGACAGCAAGCATCTGAAGGTTTGACCAACAGGGGAGTGATTACCATCCAACATATATTCATAGAGCCATACAGCGCAGAAACAGGCCCTTCGGCCCACCTTGTCCGTGCTGACCAAGTTAGAATACGGGGCTGGTCCCATTTTCCTACATTTGGCTCAAATCCCTCTAAATCCTTGCATCTGTCCAAATGCCCTCTAAGTCATAATTGTATCCACGTCTATCGTCTCCTCTGGCAGCTCATTGCAGACACGGACTATCCTCAGTGAAAAAGGTGCCCCTAATGTCCCTTTTAAATCTCCCTTCTCATCTTAAGTCTGCTCCCTCTAGTGTTAAAATTCCTGTACCCTGGGAAAAAGACAATGAGTGTTCACTTTATCCATGCCCCTCAAGATCTTGTACACCTCAATAAAGCCAGCCCTCAGCCTCTTACACTCCAAAGATAAAAGTCCCAGCCTATCCACCCTCTCCCTGTAACACGCCCGCAAGCCCAGGTAACATCCTGGTGAATCTCTGCTCCTGCCTTTCACTTTGTAGCTGGGCAACCAGAACACCTTTCTTATTGGCACAATTAGAAGACGTGGATTTTATTGTACTCTGAACTCTGCACAAACAAATGCACGCGAGCCCTTCAATTAATGAGGATGAAGAGACAGTGGAACTTTGCGTGAGCTCGGCAGCTGAAGAATAGTCAGTGCAGGCTCTGGGAATGGATCAGGGAATGACCTTTCCATATTCTGATCCCATGTTTCATGCCCGATTGCAGCAACAAACTTCAGACAAAAGGCATGAGAAAGACTTTCCACTGCTGAAGGGCAGGGATTCACTGTAAAATAATCCCGTCTCCAAAACTGAGCCATAACAAATCAGCATCTTGCAATGCCAACTGTATTCAATAGATCAAAAACTTACTCTGGTCAATGACTCTATTCAGGAAATCTATTTACTGACATTTCCAGTAACATGTGGATACCCAAAATAAATGCAAAACTGAAATGAAATCTAGTCAATTCAAGCAGGGCATCCCCTGCAAAACGTTGAGGTGTGCGGCAGGGGAGAGGAGCAGGACAACATTTAAACTCATTTCAAACCTCCAGTGTGGTTCCACTTCATCAACTCTCATCAAACTGGTCAGTGGTTCCTAAAGTTACGCAGCACAGCAACAGGCCCTTCAGCCCAACTTGTCCATGCTGACCAAGATACCCATCTAAACTAGTCCCATTGGCCCGGATTTGAGCCATATCCTTCTGAAACTTTCTTTTAAACATTGTAATGTTACCCGCCTCTACAGTTTTTCCCCCCATTACTCCTTCCATAAACCCAACACTTTATGTGGAAAAACTTGCTTCTCACATTACTGTTACACTTTTCTCCTCCCACCTTCAATCCCAAGTCCTCTAATATGAGAATCCCCTACTGGGTAAAAGACTGACCATCCATCTAATCTACACCCTTCTTTAAGTCTCCCCTCAGCCCCCTACACTCCAAGGAAAACAGTCCCAGCCTATCCAATCTCTCGTGTAGGAAAGAACAGATGTTGGTTTAAACCGAAGATAGACACAAAATGCTGGAGTAACTCAGCGGGGCAGGCAGCATCTCTGGAGAGAAGGAATGGGTGACGTTTCAGTCGAGACCAATCTTCAGATTGAAGTCTGAAGAAGGATCTCAACCTGAAACGTCACCCATTCCTTCTCTCCAGCCTCTCCCCATAATGCAAGAGCATCAGTCTAGGTAACATCCTGGTGAATCTTTCCATTGTAATGACATCTTTACATTGTCAGGGGTTATGGGGAGAAGGCAGGAGAATGGGGTGAGGAGGGAGAGATAGATCAGCCACAATTGAATAGTGGAGTAGACTTGAGGGGCCGAATGGCCTAATTCTTCTCCTATCACTTATGATCATTCCTATTGCACACACGGTACTCCGTGGTCTTAGCAACAATTTGTACATGACAGTTGTAGCAAATCTTAATCAATGTCCTAATAAAGTGGCTGAACAACTGCCAAGGAGTTGCCACACTCGTGGTTCAACACCTCCTTCACCCTGCTTCCCCCTCCATGCACCCCTGCAGCCCAGCTCTCTGCCTGGTGGCACACGTGGGTAGATCACGAGGCCCAGCGCCAGGCGAAGCCCCGTCACTGACCACCTCTGGCAGCCCCCACTGTCCAAAGCAAGTGTCACTGTTTACATTTCTTGTACTCAAACATTTAAAACCAGGTCAATTGGATTTAAGTAAATCAAATCTATTAAAACAATTAGTTTAATTAAACTACAATAAACCACGATGAATTGAGAGCCCCAACCTGAACGTCACCTATCCATGTTCAGAGATGCTGCCTGACCCGCTGAGTTACTCCAGCACTTTGTGAAACGTCACCTATCCATGTTCAGAGGTGCTGCCTGACCCGCTGAGTTACTCCAGCACTTTGTGAAACGTCACCTATCCATGTTCAGAGGTGCTGCCTGACCCGCTGAGTTACTCCAGCACTTTGTGAAACGTCACCTATCCATGTTCTCCACAGATGCTGCCTGAACCGCTGAGTTACTCCAGCACTTTGTGAAACGTCCATGTTCTCCACAGATGCTGCCTGACCCACTGAGTTACTCCAGCACTCTGTGAAACGTCACCTATCCATGTTCTCCAGAGTTGCTGCCTGACCCGTTGAGTTATTCCAGCACTCTGTAAAATGTCACCTAACCATGTTCTCCAGAGATGCTGGCTGACCTGCTGAGTTACCCCAGCATCGGTGTCTTTTATTGTAAAGCACCACCTGTGTGTATGGAGTTTGTACGTTCCCCCTGTGCCCGCGTGGGCTTTCTCTGGATATTACGGTTTCCTTCCACATCCCAATGACATACAGGTTTGAAGGTTAATTGGCTTCTGTAAAATTGTCCCTAGTGTGTAGGATAGAACTAGTGTAAGGTGCTCACTGGTCAGTGCGTATTAGTTGGCTGTTTCCAAGCTGCTTCTCTAAAGTAAAGTAAACACCTGCAGGTCCTTGTGTCCACAAATTAATTGTTTCACGTTCTGCTTTGTCCCCGGCACAATCAGAGCTGGGTGTGTCTCTGATTTGCACTTTGCATTGTGTGGTCAGAGGGGTGAACCAGGGTCCCACAGAAATCTGCGGGCATCAGAGTTCCCTCGGCAGCCTGCCAAAGTTGACGTCTGCTCTGATGTATCTCCCTCTGTCCAACAGCACCATCCAGTGTTCAAGCACAGCATCCAACACGGCGAGTACAGGTAGGAAGAGGTTAAAGGCAACAGATTAAAGTCCAACACACAACAGGCAGCCAGCAGTCAAAGGCAACAGATTAAAGTCCAACACACACAAACTAAACCACCAAAGGTTGAGAGCTGATTGTCAGAATGCTCCGTCATTTTCCCAGGGTAAAACATTCTAAACTAGAGGGCATAGGCTTGCAGTGGGAGAGGAGAGATTTATGAGGGATCTCAGGGCAACCTTTTCACTCAGAGGGTAATCCAAATCTGCAATGAGCTGCTAGAGCAATCAATAGAAATGGATAGAATTACAAAATGTTAAAAGACATGAGCAGATATATGCAAGTGCAGGGTTTAGAGCACAATGGGCCAAAATAAGGGACTCAGCGGGTCAGGTAGCATCTGTGGAGGGAATGTTTCAAGTCGGGACCCTTCTTCTGACAATTCCTGCAGCATTCTGTGCTTTGCAATTGAACAGGAGAGTCGGGTATCCAACATATAATTACATATCCACAGTCACTAAACATTGCTCTAACCACTGACAAAGTAACATTTGAGAATGGGCGGCACGGTAGCGCAGCGGTAGAGTTGCGGCTTTACAGCGAATGCAGCGCCGGAGACTCAGGTTCGATCCTGACTACGGGTGCTGTACTGTACGGAGTTTGTACGTTCTCCCCGTGACCTGCGTGGGTTTTCTCCGAGATCTTCGGTTTCCTCCCACACTCCAAAGACGTACAGGTATGTAGGTTAATTGGCTGGGTAAATGTAAAACATTGTCCCTAGTGGGTGTAGGATAATGTTAATGTGCGGGGATCGCTGGGCGGCACGGACTTGGAGGGCCGAAAAGGCCTGTTTCCGGCTGTATATATATGATATGATATGATATGATGAATAACTCCTGCAGTTTAGAGCAAAACCGTGTAAGAATAGAAATCATTTCATAATCTGAAACTTTTAAACGTGCACAAAACGCCCTTCCAAGTATGTAACTTTTAAGCATAGCACCAATGCTATCTATGAATTTGTTGGCCGAATCACGGGTGGAGATCAGGCAACAAACAGGTGGAGACAGAACACCTAGTTGACTGGTGGCACAACAAGAAGCTCACGCTCAACGTCAACACGGTCTCCAGGACCGGACAATGTTTCCCCCTCTACCCTCAAGCTCTGTGTAGAACAACTGGCACCAGTCTACGCAGATATTTTCAACCAGTCCCTGCAAACCTGTACTGTCCCTGCCTGCTTCACAGTCTCCACTATTGTTCCTGTACCCAAAAAGACAAGGATCACTGGTCTTAATGATTACAGGCCTGTCGCACTGACGTCTGTATTCATGAAGACCCTTGTAAGATGTGTGCTGGCCCACCTGAAAAATATCACAAACCCCCTGCAGTTTGCATACCGGGCCAATAGATCAGTGGATGACGCAGTCAACCTAGGCCTGCACTTCATCCTCCAGGACCTAGACTGCCAGAACCCCTATGCAATGATTTTGTTTTGTGGACTTTAGCTCTGCATTTAACACCATTGTGCCAGAGCTACTACACTCCAAACTCTCCCAGCTGACTGTGCTTGAACCCCTCTGTCAGTGGATCATCAACTACCCGACAGACAGGAAGCAGCATGTGAGGTTGGGCAAGTACATCTTGGACCTGCAGACCCTCAGCATAGGAGCACTGCAAGGCTGCGTACTCTCCCCTCTCCTTTACTCTCCCCACCCCAACGACTGCACCTCCCCAGACTCCTCTGTCAAGCTTCTCAAGTTTGCGGACGACACAACCCTGATTGGACTGATCTAGGATGGGGAGGAATCTGCCCACAGACAGGAAGTGACATAGCTGGCGCCCTGGTGCCATGCAACAACCTGAAGCCTCAATGCTCTTAAGACGGTGGAACTGATTGTAGACCTCACTCACCACAACTTCAACAGTCACAGACCAAAACTGAACACAATACTCCAGAAACAGAATAGAAGTAAATCATGAGTAGGAAGGAACTGTAGATAATGCAGATTCATGTTTCAAATAAAACACCCATAATCTTAGAATGTTTATATCACTGATATAAATTTTACTTTTTATTCAAAATTCAAGTAGTTTTAAAATTTTCAATTCTCCATCATGAGAGCAGGATGAGGCGACATGTACATGGGTATGATTTAGAAGTCATAGTTTTGAGGCGAGAAGGGGAAAGTTTTATGTTGTACAAGGCAGTTTTTTTTAACTGGAAGGGTGGTGGGTGCCTGGAACGCACTGCCTGGGGCGGTGGTTGAGGCAGATGCGATAGTGGTGTTTAACAGGCTTTTAGATCAGTACTTGGATATACCGCCGTGAGGTGGGGTGGGGTAGAACAATGGGGACTCGGCGAGGAGGATGGGGGGGTGCCGTGAAGGGGGAAAGGGGCAACTTGGTGGAGGACGGGGAATTTGTAACTTTGTAAGTGCCCTTTACGGGTGACTATTGCATTCCTTGGCAAGATAGGGAAGCAAAGAATTTCACTGTGACTTGTCACATGTGCCAATAACGTTTTCATTCATTCATAATTGGACATGAATTATGCACAGGTGAAGGTTAGTGCAGGCAGCATCTGTGGAGAACATGGATAGGTGACGTTTCACAGAGTGCTGGAGTAACTCAGTGGGTCAGGCAGCATCTGTGGAGAACATGGATAGGTGACGTTTCACAGAGTGCTGGAGTAACTCAGCGGGTCAGGCAGCATCTGTGGAGAACATGGATAGGTGACGTTTCACAGAGTGCTGGAGTAACTCGGCGGGTCAGACTCAGGCAGCATCTGTGGAGAACATGGATAGGTGATGTTTTGGATCGAGACATCAGGGTCTCCATGTTCTCCACAGATGCTGTCTGACCCACTGAGTTACTCCAGCACTTTGTCTTTTTTGTGTAAACCAACATCTGCAGTTCCTTGTGCCTACATTAGTTTACCCCAACCTGGCAACATCACGGTGAGCAGGGACGCTGTGGGCCGAGGGACCCGTGCTGCTGTTGCTGTTGCTGTTGCTGTGAGAGGCGCTGCCGCGGGTACCTGCCAGGGGAAGGTGGCGGCCCGCAGCTGCTCCCGGACCAGCGGCTCCCCCAGCCGCTTGCTGGCGGGGTCGGCCACGAAGTGAAGGTGGAGCTGCTCCCCGTCCCGCAGTTCTGCCCGCTCCGCCATCGAGCGCACGGCCACGGCCAGCCTGGCCCGGAGAGCGGGGTTCCGGTCCGCCTTGGTCAGCATCATCAGGACGTGGAGCTGCTCGGCCCCGGGCCCCAGGCTGCTGCCCCCGACCCCCGGCTGCAGGGCCCCGACCCCCTGCCTCAGGCTGCCCCCCACCCCCAGCTGCCCGCCGCCTCTGCCCGCCTGGCCCAGCCTGCTGAGGCGGCGTGTGGTGCTGGAGAAGCTGTGGCGCTCCGAGCCCAGGTAGTAGAAGGCGCACACGGCCAGAGCGGCGGCGCACACCAGCGCTGCCTGGGCCCAGCGCGGCGGCAACAGCGGCGTCCGCACACACGGCGCCATCTCCCGCCCGCCCGCCCGGCCGGCCAGGGGACACCTGGGGGCCGTACCCGCACACACACCGCCCTCCCGCTCCCGCCCGCAGCGGCCGCGCACAGCGCCCCCTCCCGCCCGCCCGCACACACGGCGCCATCGCCCGCCCGCTCGCCCAGTGGACGCCTGGGGGCCACAGCCACACCCACACCGCGCTCCCGCCCGCAGAGGCCCCGCCGCGCATAGCGCCCCCTCCCGTCCGCACACACGGCGCCCTCGCCCAGGGGACGCCACACCCACACCGCGCTCCCGCCCGCAGAGGCCCCGCCGCGCACAGCGCCCCCTCCCGTCCGCCCGCAGAGGCAGCGCTCCCTCCGCGCACAGCGCCCCCTCCCGCACGCACACCCACCACCAAAGATACTAGAGGAGCAAGATGGACCACTCCGTTGTAATCGCCCACACTGAAGTGTAGTACGCAACGGAGCGGAATAGCCGCCATTTTAGTAAGCAAACCCCGCCGCCCGCTCTGCCTCTCGCAGTGTAATCAGTGTTGTTGTTGGGGGGGGGGGGGACAGTATGTGTGATGACACCATTAAAATGCAGAATATATCTCATCTATCAACTCACATTTTTAATTTAAAAAAAAAATGTTTTCCCCCTGCTTAATTTCTTTGATTTTATTATTTCTTACTGTTTCTGCCCATTTCCCTCCCATCCTCCCCCCTCTTTTGTGCAGTTCCCCTTGTATTGCTCAAACACACACCCTGCACAAATTTAACTTATACTAGAACAAGTGGACCCATTGGGCCCATTCCTCATAGTGGGGGGGACAGGGAAGGGGAGAGGGTGTCACTGAGCGGGCCCAGGACTCAAAGCCTCTCCTGTATTGGTGTAGCACCCTCAACCCCCTCCCCCACACTCAATCCCCCTTATCCCCCCATCTCCCCCCACTAACCCACTCCATCTCCCCTACCCACCCCCACTTGCCCTTTCCCCCAGCCCCACTTGCCCCTCCCCCAGCCCTGTCTCCACCTCCACTCCGAATGCATACCTGGAGTCTGTGTAGATGTTGATAAATTTGCCCTTGGCTAGAATGCATGCCCAAGTTAGCACAAAGAGTTCAGTTTGTTGTGCTGAGAGGGGTTTTTGAAATCGTCAATGCTCCGGTGGCTATGTCAAAAATGTTAATGGATTAATTATAAATGTCAGGTTAGGATTATTTAAAAGTGTAAACTCGTACCTTCTCAATCGTGCCTGGGTGAGGTATTTGGTTTGGCCCACATTCATTAATGCAGCTACACAAGCATGTAATCCAGGCAAGGTCTGGGTGCATTGGGGGTATCCGCGAGCTACTGCATCTAACCTGACCGAAAAGTATGCCACCGGTCGTTTGATATCGCTGCCTCCGCTTTTCCCCTGTCTTTCCTATCCTCCTCTTCTTCGGATTCTGTTCCCGCACCTGCATCTTCTTGGTCTCGTGCCCTTACTTCTCCCCTGGCTTCCCCGGTTGGAATTTGGGGGTATAACGGAGCCACTAATGGTGCCTGTATTTCACTAAGGGGACTGGCACCTACTGGTGGGGCATATGGAGGAGCGGAGGTCTCCTCCATGTGGGACCCTCCTCATCTTCACTAGCAAAAAGGGTTGTCATGCCAGACATAGGGTCGACGGAGGATTTACTGGTACCAGGTTTTTTCTTAACTTCAAATTGTTTTGGTTCTGAACTCTTTTTATCAATGCTCCGAGCGCGCTCTTTTTTAGGGGTTTTTTCTGCCCACGGACACTATCTGGAGCACCTTCCATTCTTTCATAGTTCCATCCTTATTTCTCTACTCAATCCCCTTCTCACATGCATTATCCATCCAACTACTCTCTCTTATCGCCTCCCTCTTCTTTTCTGCCTCACTCTTCCATTCTTTTTCCATTTCTTTCCTGCTTTTTCCCAAATTGACATTTCTGCCCTTTTAACAGTTTCTACATCCCATGTTCCTTCAACTGGCCCGGACTCGTCACACAAACGTTTGGTTAACTTATAACTTCTAGAATCATTATTATAACACATGTGTTGCACGGGCGTTCCCCTGTCACTCTTATCCAAATTATTCCTCATCTTAATTTACGACAAATCTTTTGAGTTTGCTATAGCCAATTGCCGACTAATTTCCCAGTAGCAAAAATCTCTTAATTAACGACAAACCTTTTGAGTTTGCTATATCCAATTGCCGACTACTTTCCCAGTCGCAAAAATATCATAATTAATGTTAGAAACATAGACATAGAAAATAGGTGCAGGAGTAGGCCATTCGGCCCTTCGAGCCTGCACCGCCATTCAATATGATCATGGCTGATCATCCAACTCAGTATCCTGTACCTGCCTTCTCTCCATACCCCCTGATCCCTTTAGCCACAAGGGCCACATCTAACTCCCTCTTAAATATAGCCAGTGACTGGTGTACTTTCAATGACTGGTGTACCACGACACCCAGGTCTCGTTGCATCTCCCCTTTTCCTAATCGGCCACCATTCAGATAATAGTCTGCTTTCCTGTTCTTGCCACCAAAGTGGATAACCTCACATTTATCCACATTATACTGCATCTGCCATGCATTTGCCCACTCACCTAACCTATCCAAGTCACCTTGCAGTCTCCTAGCATCCTCCTCACAGCTAACACTGCCCCCCAGCTTCGTGTCATCCGCAAACTTGGAGATGTTGCATTCAATTCCCTCGTCCAAATCATTAATATATATTGTAAATAGCTGGGGTCCCAGCACTGAGCCTTGCGGTACCCCACTAGTCACTGCCTGCCATTCTGAAAAGGACCCGTTTATTCCTACTCTTTGCTTCCTGTCTGCCAGCCAGTTCTCTATCCACATCAATAATGAACCCACAATACCGTGTGCTTTAAGTTTGCATACTAATCTCTTATGTGGGACCTTGTCGAAAGCCTTCTGGAAGTCCAGATATAACACATCCACTGGTTCTCCCTTATCCACTCGACTAGTTACATCCTCGAAAAATTCTATAAGATTCGTCAGACATGATTTACCTTTCATAAATCCATGCTGACTTTGTCCAATAATTTCACCACTTTCCAAATGTGCTGCTATCCCATCTTTAATAACTGACTCTAGCATTTTCCCCACTACCGATGTTAGACTAACTGGTCTTACCTTCGTTGTCTGTTTCTAAGGATCTCAGCTGAAACCAGGTCTACCTCCTGACGAGGGACCACAGTGTTCCCGGGAGCTTCTTTGGAAGGTCGGTCTCAAGGGATCCGACTAGAGCACAATTTTCTCCCCATCCAGTCCCGGTTACTCTGCAGCCTCATACTCAGTCATCTGTTGTTGGTTCCAGCGAGATCCTGCCGACTACGCCAATGTTAAAGTTTGGTTCTTAAAACAGACAACACAAACAGTTAAAGATAAATAATAATAATAATAATATTCATTTATTGTCATTGCAACGAGTACAACGAAATTAAAAAACAGCCAATCCTGACGGTGCGTACAAACATATATGCAATAAATGCAAAAACAAATAAATACATAAATACAATTAAATTAAGTATTTATTTGTTTTTGCATTTATTGCATATATGTTTGTACGCACCGTCAGGATTGGCTGTTTTTTAATTTCGTTGTACTCGAAGCTTTAATTATCGTCAGACGGGAGTGTGGGGACCAGTGCCAGGGCCTTCTTAACGCATGGGCCTGATGGGCACTTGCCCGGGGCCCCACGAGCATAGGGGCCCCATTTTATCGACCATTTACATTTTTATTCCTGTGAGTAGTTGTCGTAGGGGCCCCAGTACACTGCTTTGCCCGGGGCTCATAATGCTGCAAAGACGGCCCTGACCAGTGCTAAGGATGTATGACCATACTTAGCATTCCCCGTGCTTCCACTCAAAGATACAGCATTTTTGCAGCATTTTTATACAGAATTTGCAGCAAGAATGTTTAACACAACATTTCCTTCCAATCAATCACATTGTATTGGAACACAATATACGTCACCCTACAGTCATAAAATATTCCACACAATAAGTCATTAGTCGAAGGTAAGAATCTTTATCATACCACAGAAGGTCCTGTTTTATACACTCCCACAAGTAGTCAACAGTTAACCACATCCTAATCTTAACGAGAGCATTGTCCATCGTCTTTCCCAGACATTCTTCCCAGGCATAACAGTATATACCGCTCTACAGGCTTTAGGAATCACATTGTTACATCCTGCCTGGTGCAATTTTACAAACATCAGCTATTCGGGAGCCAAAGTTCAGGCTCATCCTGTTCATTCATTCTGCCATTTTATTATTTCTGTGGTTTCCAAGGATTGTAAGTTTCAGCTACCAGACACATCCTTACGAGCAATTAGCATTCTTCCACTTTCAACAATATAGAAGCCCCCAAAGCATACAAGCAGGTTTGCAGACAATGGCCAAGCATCACTTCATGCAAAGTTAATAGCCATTAACTCTTTCAGAATCATCAGAGTTGTAAATACTCAGTTATGGTGTGTACTAGTTGGGGTTGGTGAATTTTAGGACAGGAAGTAAATCAGAGGGTTTGGAGATTGTAAGCAAATGAGGGCAAGGTAAAGCATCTAGGATGCTTTATTTTATAGAGCAGATTTGAGGGTGCAAATAACATGCTCCTGTTGCTATTGTTACATTTTCATGTTAAGTGAAAACTCTTTGTCAGCTGTTTCCTTCATTTTGGACAAATCATCTGATATAACTTGCAAAGTTAATTACAGCAATGAAAGACATGGGTTTGCAAGTTGTCTAAATTCAGGGCTGGGAAAGGTATGGTCCAGTCTCTATGAACGGCCGCTCTCAGACAAGAGTGGTCTGAGCCAAGGAAGCCAAGAAATTTCCAGAGTAAAATCGAAACCCACACAATCCGAGCAAGAACGTGCAAACTCCACACAGACAGCACCCCAGGTCAGGATCAAACCCGGGTCGCTGGCACTGTGAGGCAGAAGCTCTACCTGCTGTTCCACCGTGCCATCCAGAGTACTCAAGGAGGTGGCCCTAGAAATCGTGGATGCATTGGTGATCATTTTTCAATGTTCTCTCGACTCTGGATCAGTTCCTGCGGACTGGAGGGTAGCCAATGTAACTCCACTTTTTAAGAAGGGAGGGAGAGAGAAAATAGAATTATAACAGAAACAGTTAGCCTTACATCAGTGGTGGTGAAGATCCTGGAGTCGATTATTAACGATGTCCAAAGACGTACAGGTATGTAGGTTAATTGGCTGGGTAAAATGTTAAAAAAAAAATTGTCCCTAGTGGGTGTAGGATAGTGTTAATGTACGGGGATCACTGGGCGGCACGGACTTGGAGGGCCGAAAAAGCCTGTTTCCGGCTGTATATATATGATATGATGATGTTATAGTAGCAGAATTGGAAAGCAGTGACAGGATCGGTCAAAGTCAGCATGGATTTATGAAGGGGAAATCATGCTTAACTAATCTTTTGGAATTTTTTGAGGATGTAACAAATAGAATGGATAAGGGAGAGCCAGTGGATGTGGTGTATCTGGACTTTCAAAAAGCCTTTGACAAGGTCCCACACGAGAGATTAGTATGCAAAATTAGAGCACATGGTATTGGGGTAGGGTATTGACATGGATAGAGATCTGGTTGGCAGACAGGAAACAAAAAATATAGTTTAACGGGTCTTTTTTAGAATAGCAGGCAGTGACGAGTGGGGTGCCGCAAGGCTCGGTGCTGGGACCCAATACAATACATATTGTATGTATTGCAATATATATTAACGGTTTAGACAAAGGAATTAAATGTAACATCTTCAAGTTTATAAATTCACCTGTCTCTGACTGTGAGGGACCTACATTCGTCTTCACTAATCTTTTCCTTTTTACATACATAAAGAAACTTTTAGTCAGTTTCTATATCCCCCCTAAGCTTTCTTTCATGCGCTTTTTCCCCTCTCTTAATTAACCCCTTTGTCCTCCTCTGTTGAGTTCTATATTTCTCCCAGTCCTCTGGTTTGCCGCTTCTTCTGGGCAATTTATACGCCTCTTCCTTGGATTTAACTTGGATAGATAGATAGAAAGATAGTTGGAGATATCGAGAGATAGATAGATGGAAATAATTGTGATGTGCTGGAATGATTTGGTATTGGTCCCATGAGTAGGTCTACTAGTGAGAGTTAGTGTGAGCCCCGAGCCCACCCTCCACAGCACAGTGAGGCTATAACTCATACACCCACTGTTAATGATGGCAGGCATGTCGACTCGAGCAGTCCTGGAGTAACTAGGTCACACACATTGTGTACAAACGTGACACCCATAAAACACTCCATAAAGTGCCGCAGCTGTGGCAACAGAAACTCAGCGCAGAGAGTAATGAAATCCAAAGTGTGTGGGGCCGACACCCAAACTACTTGCATCCAGTCAAATACTTTATAAATCACAGATCCCAGAGAGCTAACTGGTTCTCCTGTGAGGTCTGAAGCAGTTCTGGACATCCCCCTGCACCACATTGCCAGTTGTGCGCTGGGTTTATGAAGTGTTGGAGGATTCGCCCAAATGCTGTAACTTCCAGGCACTGACCCGGCCTAAACAGAATGGCCATCCAGCCACGAGCCCAAGCCCTCCACTGCATCGTTACTGGGAATGCTGCAGTTGTGGCCACGCACGTACCTTGTCAACCACACCGATTCTGAAATATTTCCTCAACAAATGAAGGCATTTGTTAGCTGAAGCACTGACTCCACAACACATGTAGTTTTGAGGCTGAGCTCTGCCACAACACTGCCAGGAGTTTAGTTTAGTTGAGTTCAGAGATACAGTGCGGAAATAGGCCCTTCGGCCCACCGTCCGCACCGACCAGCGGTCCTCGCACACTAACGTTACCCTACACACACTAGGGACAATTTTACATTTATACCAAACCACTTAACCTACAAACCTGCACGTCTTTGGAATGTGGGAGGAAACCGGAGCACCCGGAGAAAACCCACGCAGGTCATGGGGGGGAATGTGCAAACTCCGTACAGACAGCACCCGTAGTCAGGATTGAACCTGGGTCTCTGGCGCTGTGAGGCAGCAACTCTACCGCTGCACCACCTTTGTATTGACACTCTCCATCTCAGCATTGCTAACTGCTAACTCCTTCCTATAATGTGAAATAACAGATACTTTCATCAGCATGAGAACTATTTGCATTTCTGACTTTTCACGGCAATTCAGTGACACAAAGGCAGTGCTTAGTCACTGTAACAGCAGCAACTCAGTCCACACACACCAGCACTGCAGCCGGCCTGCTCAGCACATCCTCCACCCACCAGGGGGTGCTGTCTGCACAGCATAACCGGCGTCTGTAGATGCTGGATTAGCAAATTCGGTATTACAGTCAGCGGTTACCAACTGTCCCGTATTAGCCGGGACATCCCGTATTTTGGGCTAAATTGGTTTGTCCCGTACGGGACTGCCCTTGTCGCGTATTAGTAGGGTTGCCAACTGTTCCGTATTAGCCGGGACATCACGTATTTTGGGCTAAATTGGTTTGTCCCGTAAGGGACCACCCTTGTCGCATATTAGTAGGGTAGCCAACTTCCTCACTCCCAAATAAGGGACAAAGGGTGACGTCACCGCCCCGCGCCCCACGTGACCTCACCCAGCCAGCGGTCACATGCTCCCGCCCGGCCCGGGCGGCCACCATTGGTGGAGCGTGAGCATGTGGCCGCTGGCTGCGTGAGGTCACATGGGGCTTGGGGCGGTGACGTCACCTTGTCCCGTATTTGGGAGTGAGGAAGTTGGCAACCCTAATTAAAGGTGCTCCTCGACTTACGATGGGGTTACGTTCTGATAAACCCATCGTAAATTGAAAATATCGTACATCGAAAACGCTTATCGCGAGCCCGGTAAAAATTCAAAATTCGTAGTACGGTTTCTACTGAATGTGTATCGCTTTAGCAGCATTGTAAAGTGGAAATATCGTAAGACAAGGAGCATCTGTACAACTGCGCGTGCCCACGTCATGGATCATTCGGGATAAACATTCTCGCCCGCTGAGCCGCTGCGTGTGTACAGACCTGCGTTTCATACGTGTTTTCCAGTTTTGCTTCTTCGAGGTAAGAAAATACTGCTTTAAAAACTATTAACTAGGTGTATTTATGGTTCATTTGTACAAAACTATGATGATTTTGATGGTTTAATTGGCTTTTCCTTGGCGGCTTGCTGGCCCGCTTCAATGAGTGAGCAAGATCGGGACGATTAATAACAACCATTTGTTATTGATTTTGTTTGGGGGGGGGGAGAATGAAATGAAATGTATGATTTCTGCAACTATCAATAGATAATATGGAAAGTATTTGTGGGGTTTTCACCTCTTACTGTACTAGTCTACGGCCATGGGCTGTATGCACGTTTGTTGACTTCTGAATGAGCTCTGCATGTACATGTGTAAGTAAAGTTGTGCAGTACCAAACTTAGTCACAAGTCTCCTGACTAATCATGTCTCTTCTGATTCCCATTACATTGGATAATTTTAATCAGTATTTGACATTCTAATATCCAGTTATAATCTTGTGATTGTATAAATTAGTTCAATATTCTTGCACCATTTTCTTTCGCATTGTAACTTGTACCGATATGTAATGGACATGCTTACAGATCGTGATTTGATAAGGTCCACGCAGCCAAAACAGATAATAAATAAATGCCCAGCACTGAGATACATTCTCGACTGCACCGAGATATTTATAGAATGACCACAGCATCTACAGTTGCAGGCTTTGACATGGCCTGACTACAAGAAACACAACACTGTGAAACTATTGGTTGGAATTGCCCCAAATGGTATGATGACATTCTTATCCTATCATTGAGTCCGTCCTCACCTTCTCCATCATGGTCTGGTTTGGCTCAGCCACCAAGCACGACATCCGGAGGCTGCAACGGATCGTTCGCACAGCTGAGAAGGTTGTTGGCTGCAACCTTCCCCCCATTGACGAACTGTACACTGCAAGGGCCAGGAAGAGAGCTGGCAAGATCATCTCTCACCCCTCTCACCCTGGCCACCATCTCTTCGAAGCACTTCCCTCTGGAAGGCGACTCCGGACTGTCAAAGCAGCCACAGCCAGTCACAAAAACAGCTTTTTTCCACAAGTGATAGTTCTACCCAATAACCAAAGTCTGTAGTCTCTTTTTTGCTCTGGTTTATTTTCACCCACATGTTTAGACCGTAATGGTGTATCCTTATTGTTTTGATGTGTTTATGGTTTATTCTTAATTGTTAACTGTATGTTTGTGTTGTCATTTGTGAGCGGAGCACCAAGGCACATTCCTTGTATATGCATACTTGGCCAATAAACTTATTCATTCATTCATTCATTCATTCATTCAAAGCTTGGGGTGGGCGATCATCTGATACACACATTGTTAGGTAGAGTAGATTTTTGAACTTAGTTGATCCTGGGGATTGCAGAATGGCGGAAAGAGGATTTCCCATTCAAGAAGACTTGATGTTTCACCAAGCCTATGTAGAGATTCCCCTCCCTTCCCAGCGGCGGTTATCAGCAAATGACCAGAGAACATGTACACAAAACCACGAAGGTTGCCAATGTCCACATTCATGTTGAACGGGCCATAGGTCGTCTAATGTGGTTTAACATCCTGAGAAACACGTTACCCATCACTTTAGTTCTGCATATTGATGGTATTTCACCGCAGCAGCATTATGTAATTTACTGCCTCCATTGGCGTGTAAATGAGACGTTGCTGCACTTGCAGATCATTTTGATCTGAAGTTCAACTTTATGTTCAACCAGATTTAATGTGAACTGAAATCCGGAACTCAATCAGTAAATGTACAGAAGTTCATACAACTCTTCATTTCTTTCATTTCATTTAATCATTGATCAACCATTGTTTCAGGGTACATTGGCCATTAAGTTACACGTATATGTTTAGAAGTGGTTACACTGTCCCGCCCAATACGTACGCTCAGTTTATACAGCGCTGCGATCGCCATCACTGGCAACGCTCGTTGTTTATCCCGAATGACCTTTGACAAATCCCATGATTCCTTGCGTTTATCGAGATTCCGAACTTGCTTATCCTGAGCTAAACTCAAAGTGCTGGAGGAAACTCAGCAGGTCAGACAGCATCCGTGCAGGGAACGGACAGATGATGTTGCCAGTCAGGACCCTTCTTCAGGCTGGTGGAGCAGGGGGGAGAAGCCTGGAAAATGGAGGTGTGGGTGTGGCAAAGCCTGGCACGTCTCTCATCTGTGTTCACCTGATATTGGCCTATCATCTGTGCTCAACTATCACCTGCCCCTCTCCTGTATCCACCTGTAACTTCCCACTCACCTGTACCCACCTATCACCTGAGCAATCTGTTTTTTGCCAAGACATTGAAACTTGTGGGGCTGTGTCAAGGTTCCAGTTGGCTGCTTTCGCCACTGGATGGAGCTCTGGTTGAGTGGAAGGCTGGAGATACCATACGATACGATGGACTGCGGTTCCTCCCAACACAAACTGTGGATCAAGTTGCTCTCTCTGTCTGACCAATCCCTTGGCCTGCAGCCTGTAGAAGCAGATCTACAATCACACATTACAATCACCCCACACTCTTAAACCTCTACTCCTACACCAACATATCTTACTAGTCCCTTATCCTGTATCTGTACACTGACACTGTGGATGGCTCGAGTGACATATGGTCATAAGGGATAGGAGAAGAATTAGGCCATTCGACCCATCAAGTCTACTCCGCCATTCAATCATGGCTGATCTATCTCTCCCTCCTAACCCCATTCTCCTGCCTTCTCCCCATAACCCCTGACACCCGCACTAATCAAGTATTGTAATCATGTATTGTCTTTCCGCTGACTGGTTAGCATGCAACAAAAGCTTTTCACTGTACCTCGGTGCACGTGACATTAAACTGAAGTGTAAACTGTTACGAGCCACCTTCAGGTTATATCCTCACTGCCTGTGAATATTTGCTCTGACGTTGAAATCCTTCACCGCTAATCCTCAGTTGGCTGACCTGTCCTCACCTGTGACAGGTGTACAACTACTCTCCTGATGCTCAGGTGATTGATGTCAGTAACGGGTCCCCAGCAGGTATGCAGAGCCCGGCTGTCCAGGTGTGGAGATGCACATCTCCCCCGTGGACCTTCACCTGTCAGATGAAGGTGGCTGGTCAAAGGTCAATGGGTGAGTGGGTGGACACGACCCTGGGGCAGGTTGTACAGGCAGCCCCAGTACTATCAGTGATGAGCAGAGAGAGACATACAGCGCGGCATCATCTCAAATCACTCCGGCAGCAAAGCCCGCCTCCCACAGGTGACTGTAACTGGCCATGTACAAAATGAAGGACAAATCCAACCTATCAGCAGCGCTCCATTAGTAATGCTGCCTCGGAAAAGCAGCCAACAGAATCAAAGAATTAGACTCAAGGAATTGCAGATGCTAGTTTACAAAAAAAGACACAAAGTGCTGGAGTAACTCAGCGGGCCAGGCAGCATCTCTGGAGAAGGTGGAGAGGTGACATTTCAGCTTTGGATCTTTCATCAAACTGATTGTAAGGCGTGGGGCAGAAAACTGGGAGAGAGCACACCTTTCCAATCCATGTACCTGTCCAAATGTCTTTTAAATGTTGTGATAGTCCCTGCCTCAACTACCCCCTCTGGCAGCTCGTTCTATACACCCACCACCCTCTGTGTGGAAAAAGCTGCCCCTCAGGTTCCTGTTAAATCTTTCCCCCTTCACCTTAAACCAATGCTCGTTTAGGTTTAGAGTCCTCAAACTTGGGAATGAGAGCTATTTATAGCCCTAATGGTTTTATAAATAATGTCATCCCTTCATCCTCTGGTATTCCAGGAATAGGATCGCAGCCTCTCCTCACAGCTCAACCTCCAGACTACGAACATACTCGCAATTTTTGTGGTTCCCATTGCAGTTTGTGTGGGAACTACATCTGTCATTTAGGGCGGCACGGTGGTGCAGCGGTAGAGCTGCTGCCTCACAGCGCCAGAGACCCGGGTTCCATCCTGGCTAAGGGGGCTGTCTGTACAGAGTTTGCACGTTCTCCCCGTGACCTGCGTGGGTTTTCTCCGGGTGCTCCGGTTTTCTCCCACATTCCAAAGACGTGCGGGTTTGTAGGTTAATTGGCTCGGTGTCAATGTAAAATTGTCTATAATGTGTGTCAATAGACAATAGACAATAGGTGCAGGAGTAGGCCATTCAGCCCTTCGAGCCAGCACCGCCATTCAATGCGATCATGGCTGATCACTCTCAATCAGTACCCCGTTCCTGCCTTCTCCCCATACCCCCTCACTCCGCTATCGTTAAGAGCTCTATCCAGCTCTCTCTTGAAAGCATCCAACGAACTGGCCTCCACTGCCTTCTGAGGCAGAGAATTCCACACCTTCACCACTCTCTGACTGAAAAAGTTCTTCCTCATCTCCGTTCTAAATGGCCTACCCCTTATTCTTAAACTGTGGCCCCTTGTTCTGGACTCCCCCAACATTGGGAACATGTTATCTGCCTCTAATGTGTCCAATCCCCTAATTATCTTATATGTTTCAATAAGATCCCCCCTCATCCTTCTAAATTCCAGTGTATACAAGCCCAATCGCTCCAGCCTTTCAACATACGAAGGTGAGTGTTAGTGTGCGGGGATCGTTGGACGGTGCGGACTCGATGGGTCGAAGGGCCTGTTTCCGCGCTGTATCTCTAAACTAAACCGATACGTGTCTGAGTTTCCCATCAGGTCTGGCCCCGCACTGTGCGGGGACTCCAGACGTTTATGGATCGAGGCAAAGACGGCACAACTACTGTGTTTACATGCAATTTAATCCATTGTTTTTGTAAAACGTCCTCCAAGCACAGATATTTTTTCCCTGCAAAGACTCATTCGGCCTGCAGATGGCTCTCTGCCTCTACTGCCTCCAAACTCAAATAAATCAAATAAATCTCCACGTCAGGGTTTGTTAACCAAACTCTCCGTTTGAATTATATCACCAACAGTTAACCAAGTCAGAAACCTGTGTGCTTTTCACTTAAAATAAAACTACATCTGTTGATTAAATTGGACCTTTCTACGTAAATACAAGTCACAGCAAATAGCATGGACTCTTTAGCTTCACAGCTCATTGGAAATGTCTTGTTATCTCTTAAAATTAATCTGAGGATTTGAGTATAGGAGTAACGATGTCCTTCTGCAGTTGTACAGGGCCCTGGTGAGACCACATCTGGAGGATTGTGTGCAGTTTTGGTCTCCTAATTTGAGGAAGGATATCCTTGCTATTGAGGCGGTGCAGCGTAGGTTCACCAGGTTAATCCCCGGGATGGCGGGACTGTCATATGAGGAAAGATTGGAAAGACTGGGCTTGTATTCATTGGAATTTAGGACGAGAGGGGATCTTATAGAAATGTATAAAATTATAAAAGGACTGGACAAGCTAGATGCAGGAAAAATGTTCCCAATGTCGGGGGAGTCCAGAACCAGGGGCCACAGGCTAAGAATAAAGGGGAGGCCATTTAAAACTGAGATGACAAAAAACTTTTTCACCCAGAGAGTTGTGAATATGTGGAATTCTCTTCCACAGAAGGCAGTGGAGGCCGATTCACTGGATGAATTTAAAAAAGAGTTAGATAGAGCCCTAGGAGCTAGTGAAATCAAGGGATATGGGGAGAAGACAAGCACAGGTTGCTGATTGTGGATGATCAGGCATGATCACAGTGAATGGCGGTGCTGGCTCGAAGGGCCGAATGGCCTCCTCCTGCACCTATTTTCTGTGGAGAACATGGATAGGTGACTTTTCACAGAGTGCTGGAGTAACTCAATGGGTCAGGCAGCATCTCTGGAGAACATGGATAGGTGACGTTTCACAGAGTGCTGGAGTAACTCAGCGGGTCAGGCAGCATCTGTGGAGAACATGGATAGGTGACGTTTCACAGAGTGCTGGAGTAACTCAATGGGTCAGGCAGCATCTCTGGAGAACATGGATAGGTGACGTTTCACAGAGTGCTGGAGTAAATCAGTGGGACAGGCAGCATCTCTGGAGAGAAGGAATGGGTGATGTTTTGGGTCGAGACCCTTCATCAGCCTCATTCATTCATTGTTCAGTTTAGTTTATTGTCAGGTGTACCGAGGTACAGTGAAAAGCTTTTGTTGCGTGCTAACCAGTCAGCGGAAAGACAAGGCATGATTACATTCGAGCCGTCCACAGTGTACAGCTACATGATAAAGGAATAACGTTTAGTGCAAGGTAAAGTCCAGTAAAGTCCGATCAAGGATAGTCCGAGAGTCACCAATGAGGTAGATAGTAGTTCAGCACTGCTCTCTTGTTGTGGGAGGATGGTTCAGTTACCTGATAACAGCTGGGAAGAAACTGTCCCTGAATCTGGAGGTGTGTGTTTTCACATTTCTGTACATCTTGCCTGATGGGAGAGGGGAGAAGGGGAGTGGCCGGGGTGAGACTTGTCCTTGATTATGCTGCTGGCCTTGCTGAGGCAGCGTGAGGTGTAGATGGAGTCAATGGAAGGGAGGTTGGTTTGTGTGATGGTCTGGGCTGCTGGCCTTGCTGAGGCAGCGTGAGGTGTAGATGGAGTCAATGGAAGGGAGGTTGGTTTGTGTGATGGTCTGGGCTGCTGGCTTTGCTGAGGCAGCGTGAGGTGTAGATGGGGTGGGTGGGAGGGAGGTTGGTTTGTGTGATGGTCTGGGCTGCTGGCCTTGCCGAGGCAGCGTGAGATGTAGATGGAGTGGGTGGGAGGGAGGTTGGTTTGTGTGATGGTCTGGGCTGCTGGCCTTGCCGAGGCAGCGTGAGGTGTAGATGGAGGCGATGGAGGGGAGGTTGGTCTGTGTGATGGTCTGGGCTGATTTGTGAAGCAAACCTAACCATCATTAAGATGAAAGATCATTAAATATGCCTGAGTTGCACATCAGCAGTGGTGTAGAGATATTGTTGTTGTTGTTGTTCGTCCTTCGGGTTCGAAGATGACCATGACTTCACTTTCAGTTGGAGGATTGGTGACTGTGGGTCTGGAAGTGACTGGTGAGGCCAATCCGGGCCTGGAAGGCACGCCCACACGGAGGACACAAGTGGATGGGTGCTGCAGTGGAAGTGGAGGTAGCCCGGGCCTTGCGCGCGGTGCGTTTCCTCTGGGCCTCTGCAGTGCGTCTGTTCTCTGCTGCACGGGCTCCTGTGGTGAGCTTGCTACGCCAGGGTTGGACGGTCCAGAGCAAGAGACTCCCAAGTGCTGAGGTTAATGTCCAAGTCTTTGTGGGACACTTTGAGGCAGTCCTTAAACCGTTTCTTCTGTCCTCCTACTGAGCGATTGCCCTGACACAGTTCTCCATACAGAAGCTGTTTTGGCAGTTGACTCTCGGGCATTCTGACGACATGGCCTGCCCATCTGGCTTGGGCTTTCCGTAGGAGGGTGTGGAGATGTGGTGTCGAGATATTAAAGTTGGTTTTAATCACAAAAATTTCAACTTAATATTGCATTATTTTAAAATATTGTTGAAACATACTGAATTTTCTCTTGGAAAACTAAAACACTTCATGGAGACCGGATGTGCGGTTCAGGCATTTGTTTAATTATCTCTAATCTTATTGCTAAATGTACTGCTTCATTATTTAGTGCAGACACACAAGGGAGGCTGGTGCTGAGTTGTGGTTTGGGCAGGGTTTATATGCTGATGTTTTTGCTGTAATATTCACGTGTTGAATAGATTAGACTTTGTCCTCTCTCCAGCACCCTGCTTTCAATGGTCAATTCTCAAGTTAAATAGTGAAGCCAGAAGGTGAGAATGTAACTGAACATCTGCACATATCAGTATAAGAAAATAACTGCAGATGCTGGTACAAATCGAAGGTATTTATTCACAAAATGCTGGAGTAACTCAGCAGGTCAGGCAGCATCTCGGGAGAGAAGGAATGGGTGATGTTTCGGGTCGAGACCCTTCTTCAGACTGATGTTAGGGGGCGGGACAAAGGAAGGATATAGGTGAAGACAGGAAGATAGAGGGAGATCTGGGAAGGGGGAGGGGAAGAGATGGACAGAGGAACTATCTAAAGTTGGAGAAGTCAATGTTCATACCACTGGGCTGCAAGCTGCCCAGGCGAAATATGAGGTGCTGTTCCTCCAATTTATTTTTGTGAATAAATACCTGCACATACCAGCATCAATCTGTGTATCTGTACTGAAGAATAATCAGTAGATTTAGCAACAAGTTCAAAGATAATTAAAAATGTCTGAATGACACATCTGGGATTCTGTGAAGGGTTGTGGTTTTGACCTAATGAGGAACAAAAAAAATTGCTTGTTTCTCAGGGTGTGCTGGTTCACACTGCTGGAGACACTGGCAGCAACACAGCCTAATTACCAGATATAATTTGTCGTCTCCCGAGGAGAGGTTAAGGACGGAGAGCACAGATTGCTTTGAGTTGCTGGCTGCCACCGTGTCATGTGTCCAGCACTAATCAAGTTATCATATCAACAGCTCTGGGCAGTCACAGCCGTTAGTGCGGGCCCTGTGAGGGGAATGTGCTGGTTACAGTGCGGACAAATGTCCAGCAGCGGGGTGTTGCAGCTCCCTGCCCGACTGACAGCTCCCATCAGACTGGAGGGGGGACCAGGTAGAGGGGGTATACACTCACACTCACACTAACACTAGCACTCACGCTCACACATGCACACACGCTCACACTCACATTCACCCTCACACTCACACTTACACTAGCACTCACGCTCACACTAGCACACACGTTCACACTAGCACTCATGCTCACACTCACACTAGCACTCACGCTCATGCTCACACTCACCCTCACACTAGCACTCACGCTCACACTCACACGATCACTCACGCTCACACTCACAATCACACACACTCACACTAACACTCACGCTCACACTCATGCTCACACTCACACCCACACTAGCACTCACGCTCACACTGATGCCCACACTCACCCTCACACTCACACTAGTACTCACGCTCACACTCATGCCCACACTCACACTCACACTAGCACTCACGCTCACACTCGCACTCACACTCGCGCTCACACACTCGCACACACACTTGCATACACACTCACAATCACGCTCACACTCGCACTCACACACTCGCACACACACTTGCATACACACTCACAATCGCGCTCACACTCGCACTCACACACTCGCATACACACTCACACACACTCACCCTCACACACTAGCACTTACGCTCACACTCATGCTCACACACACACA